>NW_022107431.1:53929621-53944380 GCF_000313985.2 Echinops telfairi | reverse complement strand
CCCACCCCCAGGAACCCTGATTCTGCTTCCCTCTGTAGGGTCATCAGTCCTGGGTTTCACATACTGTTGACCTCTGGCTACCCAAGGGGAGTTTTAGGCGGGCGACTCTATCTTGGTGCCATCTTTCCAGGATCCCCTATTCTTCTTTTTTTTAATGTTATCTTATTGTGCTATAGTACTAATGTGCCTGTGTAGTTCCTTTTTATTTAGCTGTGTACAATACGGGCACCTCTGACTAGACGGTCTATTGGTACCTTAATTGGGCTCTCTAGAGCAGTGTTTCTCAACCTTCCTAATGCCATGACCCTTTAATAGAGTTCATGTTGTGGTGACCCCCAACCACAAACTTATTTTTGTTGCTACTTCATAACTGTAGTTTTGCTATTATTATGAATTGAGCAACCCCTGTGAAAGGGTTGTTCGACCCCCAAAGGGGTCGTGATCCATAGGTGTTCTAGAGCATTAAAACTAGGTTTATATACAGAGAAGGAGTGAAAGAGCAAGCCAGAAAGATTGATTTACTTCAGGAAAATGGCTCCTTCAATTATTGGGGCTGGTAAATCTAACTCCATAGGTCAGGGAGCATCTTGGAAACCTCTTCTGGCTAACATGATTGTGGGAGCTGTAAATCTAAACATGAAAGTCAGGTGGCAGGCCAAAGGGTTTTAGGCCCAAGAGTCAAAGGTTAGGGTTACAAGATGAATGTAGAGTAGGAAATGACAAAGATCTCTACTGGAGTATTTATTTATATTCTAGAGCAGTGGTCCTCCACCTTCCTAATGCCACAACCCTTTCATACAGTTCCTCATGTGGTGGTGACTCCCAACCATAAAATTATTTCGTTGCTACTTCATGAGTATAATTTTGCTACTGTTATAAATCAGCCAACCCCTGTGAAAGGGTCGTTTGACCCCCCAGATGGGTCACGACCCACAGGTTGAGAAGTGCTGTTTAGAGGCAAACCACAGCCATTAGTGAAACTCCCCTTTCAACCCATTGGTTGATCACAACAAATCACAACTTGGAATGTGAATACATTTCCATTATAATCTAATAACTAATCCAGTATTTGCCAAACTATTGAGAATCATAGACTAGCCAACTTGACACATATACGGTAATTAACAACCATAATTAATTTTAATTTATTGAATGAGTGATTGCCTTTTGCATTTAGTTACCATAACTGAATACTGTTAATTCTACTGAGCTAAATTTTAGAGCTCTGATATGGGAGTTGAACCATTTTTCACAGATTGCTGGTGAATGGCTCTGGAGAAAGGTTTTCTTACAAAGGCCTGAGTGCAGTCTGCCTTAAAAGACAGTCTCTTCTCTTCTGAGATTTTGTCCCATCGTAGCTGGAGTTGTACTCTTAGTCCTGCAATAGTATTCTCTGAGGTTTCAGTTTATTTTCTCAATTCAGATGAAGTCCTGTAAATGTGTGTGTCCTTTTTTTCCTGGGAGTCCTGGTGGCACTAAGGGCCAGGGGCTTCTAATAGCAAGGTTAGAGACTCAAACCCACCAGCCTTTTGCTCCTGTAATGATTTATAGCCTTGGAAATCCTCTAAAGGAAGAGTCATTATGAGTTGAAATCAATTTGATGGCAGTGGGCTTTCGGTAGTTTCTTCTGCTTTTCCTGAGCTGTCAAGACAAACCCGAAGGAGAAACCCCAATTCCCTACCATCTACTTTGACTTGTAGGGCGCGATGGGTTGGCATCGATTCAATGGCAGTGAGCTTGCTATTTTTATTTATAGGACAGAGTAGATCTTCTCCTGGGGGTTTCTTAGACTTTAACTTTTTATGGGAATCGAATGCCTCTTTTTCTCACAGGGAATTGCTGGTGGTTTTGAACTACTGATCTTGTGATTAGCAACTCAATACATAACCACTATACAATCAGGCCTACATTTCCAGTAATAAGAGAATCTACCTGTGAGGATTTTGCCATAACTATTTTTCTAGTTGCTTGCTTCTATACAGAATATGTAAAGTACTAGTGAGATTTGCTGGCAGTTGATTAGTTTATTTTCTTCCCCATGACATAGCCTCTGAGGCTCTGCTTATTATCTCTGCACCTGGTGCCAGAACCCCATGTTCTTCTGTGGCTATTACTTTTTAAAACTTTATGGAATGAATTGGACTTCTTTTTTTATAGGATTGCTTCTGATGGATTTGAAATTTTATTAAATTCTATTTTTCTGTTTTACATTTCAACAGTCTTTGGCAGACAAAACCAGTCTGTAACCAGCCTTCATTCTCCCAGTTCTCCCAAAATGACCTTGAGTCTCCATTTCACTTGAAATCATCATTTAAATTTCTGGATGAACTGATAGAAGTAAATCACATTTCAGTCTACTTCAAGACCTAAATTTGGTTGCAATCCCTTAAACAAACCTTAAATAAATTTATTTTCCCTTACTACCTGCTGCGTTAGGCAGGTTTCTTTATAGAAACAAAACCAGGACACTTATAATTTAGTGAACATAATAGGAATATAACAGCTAATTAATCAGCACAGCAGCACAGAGAGCTCAGTTCAATTCATTTTTGTGTAACAGTTAATATACTGGCAGTCCTTCAACTCATGTAGGCTGCCAGGTTGGGTCGAAGGTCAAGGAAGCAGACAACGGAGTCTTCTCTCAGGCAAGGCAGGCAGAGTGTGTCTGCCTGCAGCAGACAGCAGGGTGGGTCACCAACAGGTAGTAGTTTGAGCTTAGGGAAGCAGGCCCCATGGGACGTTGAACTCAAGCATGGCAACAAGATCCACCAGCCTCAAACTCAAGCATTGTGCATGCAAGCAGCTTGGCAAAGCAGGTTTCGAAGAAAGCTTTAGCAACATGATTCATGGGTTGGCTTGGCCCACCGGTAGTGTAGCTCACAGGTTGAGGCAGAGAACTTGCTAAAGCAGCAGCACCCTGGTCCGATCACCAGAGAGAAAAAGAGAGAGGGGATACCGGCTGTCTTTATTTATGTTGGTCATCCTCCAATCAAGCTGTGACCTGATTAAACTCTGCCCACATGTTCCTATTGGCTTCATTGGCACAATAACTCTAATTATCATACCTGTCTCAGGACAATCTTGTTCTCTCAGGGCTGCTGCCACTTTCTTTTGGGATTAAAAATTCCAGACCTCTAGTTTGGAATCAATTTTATTAAACATCAGTTAACACTAAATTTTTTATAAGCACCTCTCTAATTTGGGGAATGTTTTAATCAATTACAACGCCCTAGGATTTTACTAGGTCATACCCTTAAATAAATATATATATATATTGCAAAATAATTGTTTTCATATCAGTATGGATGTCACTTGACTAAATTAGGAATTAAACTTGGATACTTGATTTGCTGTTTGGGATTATTATCTTCATTTCTGCTACTATATATGTTCATATTTGAGAATGCTATTGTTTCCATTGTTAACATTTTAGATATAGATGTAATAAGACAATTAGCTCAGACATAGGGACAATGGTGAGGATGCCAAAGGACCATGCAGCATTTTGTTCTGTTGTGCATCGGGTTACTATGGGTTGGAGTCAACTTGATGGCACCTAGCAACAACAGGAATGTGACAAAGTGTTCTCTACTGAGGTGGTATTTCTGTGATCCAGAATGTTCAGAAAACAAGGGTTTTTGAATTAAAACTCTTTGTATTCCATTTAGGAGTAGAATGGATCACCCCAGGTAATATTGTTTAACAGGTGAAGTACGGTTTGAGCTGAATCTACGCTTTCCTTTTAGAGATTATGTTACTTTTAGATTAACATGAAGAACATAGTTATGGCTCTGACACATTTTTGCTTACCTGTGGAAATATATATTCAAAGGGGTATGTTCAAAAACCAGAAAGAGTTTCTGTCTCTTGTTGTTAGGTGTTACAGAGTCAGTTCCAGACGCATAGCAATACTATGTACAAAAGAACAAAAGACACTACCTGGCCCTGTGCCATTCTCACAAGTGTTCTTCTGTTTGAGCCCATTGCTGCAGCCACTGTATCAATCCATCTTCCTGAGGGCCTTTCTCTTTTCCATTGCCCCTCTACTTTACCAAGGATGACGTCCCTTTCCAGGGACTGGTCTCTCTTGACAACATGTCCCAAGTAGGTGAAACAAAGTCTCACCTTCCTTGACTCAAAAAAGCATTCTGGTTATTCTTCTTCCAAGACAGATTTGTTTATTCTTTTTGCAGTCAATAGTAGTTTCAATATACTTTGCAGGCACCATACATTAACTGTGCCAATTCTTTTTCAGTCTTCTTTAGTCGACGTCCAGTTTTCACATGCCATTGGAGATGACGGGACTTGGGTCAAACCCACTTCAGTCCTCAAAGTAGCATCCTTACTGTTCAGCACTTTAATGAGCTCTTGTGCTGCAGATTTACCCAGTGTAATGTGTTGTTTGCTCTCTTGACTGCTGCTTCCATGAGCATTGATTGTGGATCCAGGCAAGACAAAATCTTTGACGATTTCATTCATTTCTGTTTCTCATGGTGTTACTTACTGGTTCAGGTGTGAGGATTTTGGTTTTCTTTACATTGAATTTAGAAAAATAGTTTTATTGATATAAAATAAACATATACACTCCAATAGTTTGGTCACATTAAAAAGAGCTGGAGAGCCATCACTATGATCAGGTCTAGAACATTTTATTCCTTCTTACAGTTATCGTTATTGTATTCCCATTTCCCTCAGACTTCTCCTCCCATACTCACAGTAAGTCATTAATCCAGTTCCTCACTTTATAGACTTATCTGTCCTGAAATTCGTATGCTGGAAACCATACAAAAAGGAAGTGTTGAAAACCAGAACAAATTTAAAATGGGTCAAAAGGGAGAACAAGTGATCAGGTGGTAGATTTGAGCCTCTCTGGTGCTGCAACCATCTGCTTTCCGTTGCACTTGCGTGAATGCAAAGCTGTGTACATTCCCCTGCATGGCCAGAGGGGAGTCACCTGAGGCTTAATCCACTTACATTTCCCCTGCGATTTTTATTTTGAATATATGAAACAATTTTCAAATGGGTCAAATTTACATTGTGTTTTTGTCTAGTCAGATGTATTTAAGATAAACAGATTAATTATTTGTTAAATTATATAACGAAATAATTTTACTGATTAAAGTATGTGTAATTTTCTCACATATATATAATTCAAGAAAATATAGATTATAAGAACTGAAATAGCACGCATGATATTGTTTTGTGATTTATATACATCATCAAAGGATCCCTGGTAGCACATAGGGTGATAGGGTGGCACGGGTTGGATTGGTAACTGTAAGTTTAGCAGTTTGAAAACACCAGCCTCTCAGAGGGAAGAGGATGAGGCTTTCAGCTCCTGTGAAGATTTACAGCCTTGAAAACGCACAGGGGTGGTTCGACCATGTCCTATAAGGTCGCTTCGAGTAGGAATTGACTCGTTGGCAGTGGGTTTAAGGTGGATATGTAGCTGTCTGCTTCCCGGGACTGAAGCAGTATCACCAAGTAGATGGCTTACAACAAGAGAATTTATTGTTTCACAGTTCTGGAGGCTGAAAAGCAGAATTCTGGGCATAGAAACCTCAAACAACTTGAGCACATAATGCTCGCAGACACAACTCAAAGTTTTGTAAAAATGAAAACTTGGAACTGTTAAATTATTTTCCCAAGACTATACAGAAATTAAGAGAGATAGTTCATGGTCTTATGAAATTATGGAGTTGGGGCACCTGTCTCCATTTGTTGGCTGGACAGTACTCATTGTTAATCTTTAGGATAACTTACACCAACCAGTCTTTCACGTTGTGGTTTTGTTACCACATTGTCTTTTGCCTCCTTGCTTCCTGAGTTTCATTTACCTGACACCACTTGCTGCTTTATGGGTATGGTGCTCTACCACCCCATACACACTCATGTCACAGCCCTTATTTATGCTCTTCTCTCCATGTCCCCAAAGCAGATGCCAAGGCAATAGAATGATATATGTATGCTAAGCTGTGTCCTGAAGGATGGTGCCTTGCCATTGTAAATGATCACTTCCAAGTTGTTTTTCAGTTAGACCTTCAATAGGTGGTTCCAGCAACTCCTGGTTGGTATGGTATGTGATTGTAAAAGTATATCCCCAAGTAATGGACCCACCATTTCATTTCTTTTGTAGTAAAGTTGGCTCTTGGTGTGATATGATATTCTGTGGGATCCTATGCCAGTGGAGCAAACACTTTATAAACTTTTAGATGGTGGTGTTGGAGACCTGGCTGTTTGTAAAGAAAAACCACACCTGTCGACTTGAGTATTTAGGGTGGAGGAGTGTATTATAATAGAATTGACACTGATGCTCCCTGCGGCATAGTGCCATACAGGCAGAACAATATTGGCTTCTTTTTGGGGCAGATTGGGCATTTGGAAGTAGCAATATCTCGAGAGATCTCATTCTATTGATCAGTATTTATACACCAAGAATACTTTGTTCATAAGCATTTTTTCCAACACAAACTGACCAATAACACAGACTCATTGATACCAAGTGAGCCATTTAAACAGCAAGTTTAAATTGATACCAAGTGAGCCATTTAAACAGCAAGTTGGATGCTATGGGATGGGTGTTTCTGGGTAGTATTAAGATCTGGTATGAAGAGTATCACACTCCATGTCTGCTCGCAATGGGCGATGTTCATGCTTCCACCACAGGTCTCTGTAGATCTTGCAGTCTTCCCTCTTTTGGAAGCCTTGGCTGTCACAAAAACTTTAACCACTGCCCATAAATCTGTTTACTTCTCTTCCCACACAACATGGATGAATAGGTTCATTGACTGCATTTCTTAACCACTTTAGAGGTCTTTCAGGACTACATCTGAGTGAGATATAGTTGAAGCAATCCACTGTTAGCTTGTACCCACAGAGCAAGAGTGAGCCACACTTGCACATTTCCTTCCTCATCCTCACAAGATGTGTAATGCAAGGGAAGAGAACCAGTGCAGAGATGGATGATACGTAGACATTACCTACTTTTATACCTTCCTTGTGCTTGCTGACCCTGCACGTGCCCAATCTTGAGGTCCACTCCTGGATGTGCCCTTTCTAACACAGATGAACTATTGCTAGACAACTTTTATATCTTCTATAGATTATACATTATATCTTAGTGAGTCTGGCAGAATCTAGCTCACAATGGCAGTTTTGGCTTGGTGGTCACTTTGTGTCCCTAGTTCAGACACCGTGTCTCTCCCAGAATCCTCAATAACATATCAGGGGCTGTTTTTTGTTTTTTTTCCCCATAAAACACAAATCTTCTCTTGAGGATGGCATGTATCCTAATTTTTCTTTTAAGGTTTTCCACATAGTTTTACCATATAATATCCCTTCCTACCACTGGTACATGTAATACTACCAGGTCTACCACATCATGTATCCCAAATATCCTAATGCTTACCTGTACCATAGTCTGAACATACTCTTAAGGATTTTTTTCACTTGACATTTGATGGTTAGAAGAGTATAGAATATGCCATCTCCAGAAACAGAAGAAAACTACCAGGCAGTGTGTTTCTTCCATGGTGGTAAATAAGAGGGGCGTCTATTTACCGTTCACTTCAAATGAGATGTCACCGAATACTCTTGAGTGTTAGAGTCCTGAAAATCTTACCACGGTAGTACATTTCTGAACACTCCTCAGGTCTATCTCTTACCCCCTGGAACACATGGGTTTTATAAAGGCTTCAGAAAATCCTGGCCACTCATTTCTTGCTTATCTTCTTGCTTCCAATAACTCATTTCTTGCTTACAAACAGCATGCTATCTGCAGTGCCAGGGACCAATCTGCTGTTCTGTAGGGTGCCCTAACATTCTAGAGATTTTCAGGCTGTGCAAGAGGAAAGGATAGTGTGTATAGTCCTTGGAAACAGTATATAAATATTTTGTCCCATATATATGCAAACTGAGTAGATCCTTTTTTTCTGATCAGGTTGGAAAATAACTAATTTTCAAGATCAATGACTTCATACAATGTTCTAAGATCATTTTCATCTACCCTAGCAGCAGTACTACATTTGGAACAGCAGCTGCAATTGGGGCCACTCCTTGGGTTGTTTGTCTCAGCCCACTCTCAGCCTTCAGTATCCATTGGGGTTTTGCAGCAGAGACCAGATTGAAGAAGTAAATGGAGAAATGATGGAACCCCGCCAGCCAGCATCCCTTATGTCTTTGAGGGTGATATGAATTACTGACATTCCTTCATAGATTAAACACTGGGACTGATTTACTATCTTGGCCAGGGGGTAAGGTTATTCAGATGTTTCCATTTGGCCTTTCCTGTTACAATAGCTCTTATCCCATGGGCCAAAAGCCAATTTGCGGATTGTGCCAAATTGCAAGAATATCTATTCCAAAGATATCAGGGACTGTGATAATCTTTGAGTGTGTGGAGCCAAGCCTACACTTGATTGTAGTTCAGAATGTATGTTTGTAACTGTACTAGACATTAGTCCTCAAAGATAGAATTTATATCTTACATTTTTATAGGCTACTTTCTATGGGTTTTTTCCTATGGTATATACTCACAAGTACTTTTAAACTCTTAATGAATGAATGAGGTTCTTAATCAGAATGCTGACCTGTATCTATAACATGACTTATACTTCCCTGAAGTTGGGATTCAGAGCCCATGGATGTGCACACGAAAAAGGAGGTACAGTAATATGCCAGGGAAACAAACAAAAGCACCAAAAGAATGTAAATTATATTTAAATAACTATGAAACAGTGCTGTTGATGTCATGGATTATGTGTTGAGCTGGTCATAGAAAAGTAGGCAGTCTGAACCAGCCAAGATTAGGCTTTCTGCTTCTATTAAGATTTACAGCCTCAGACACTCTATGGAACAGTTCTATGTTTCCCTATGGGTTTACTGTGAGTACGAATCAACTCAGTGACAGTGGGTGGGTTTTAACTATACTGTGGTGTCCAGGTGGAATAGTGTGAAATTGACTCTATATTACTGAGTTGTTTTTGATATGCCGAGCCATGGTGACACAGTGGTTAAAGCACAGGAGGAAGGTGTGGTAGTCAGCTTCCATTTAGATTTGTTGTTGTTGTTGTTTTTAGATGTCATAAATTGGCTCCAATTCATAGTGACACTATGCATAACAGAATGGAACACTGCATGGTCCTGTACCATCCTCACAATAGTTTCTCTGCCTGAGCCCATTGTTGTAGCCACTGTGTCAATCCATTGTGTTGAGGGCCTTATTTTTATTCACTGCCCTTCCATTTGACCAAACATGCTGTTCTTCTCCAGGGACTGGTCTGTCCTGACAGTATGTCCAAAGAATGTAAGACAAAGTATGCCTATCTTGCCTCAAAGGAGAACTCGGGCTGTACTTCTGATACAGATCAGTTTGTTCTTTTAATGGTCCACAGTACTTTTAATATTCATCTCCAGCACCTCAATTCCAATGCTTCTTCTTTGGTCATCTTCATTGAATGTCTACCTTTCACATGCATATGATGTAAGGAAGACTACCACCGCTTGGGTCAGGCGCACCTTAGTCCTCCAGGTAATATCGTTGCTCTTCAATACTCTAAAGAGGTTTTACGCAGCAGATTTACCTAATGTAACCAGTCTTTTGATCTCTTGGCAGTGCTTCCATGAACACTGATTGTGGATCTAAGACAAAATCCTTGATGACTTCAATCTTTCTTTATGATGTTACTAATTGGTCCAGTTGTGAAGGGATTGTGGTTTTCCTTACATTGCGTTGCAACCTATACCAAAGGCTACAGTCTTTGGTCTTCATTAGCAAGTGCTTCAATTTCTCCTCACTTTCAACAAACAAAGTTGTGTCATCTCGATATCATAGGTTGTTAATAAGCCTTCTTTCCATCCTGATACTACACTCTTCCATATGTAATCCAGCTTCTCAGATTATTTGCTCAGCATACAGATTGAACAAGCATGGTGAGACATAGACTGCAACTCTTTACCGGCGTCTGTGTCCCAGGGAGTGGCTAGCTTCAAACTGCTGACCTTGCAGTTCGCAGCCCGACTCGTCACCACTACTCTACCAGGGCTCTTATGGAAGGTGTCATTATAAGTATGGGGAGTAGAGTGAGACAATTGCTAATTACAAAGAGAATATTGGAAGTGGCTCCATGAGAGACTCATGATTTGAATATAGCGGGAAAATACATGCTCATGTCTAGCGTGAGTGAACCAGGAGGCTCACCTAGTTGCCAGCCATGTCTGTCTTAGCATCCTCGTAGCTTACACCATGACAGAAGTCTAGAGGAGGCATTGTTATTGGTATGGATGGAACTGCGATTCTCCCCAAAACATGCGTGGAAGTCCTAACCTAGCAATACTTGTAAAGGTGACCCTTCTTGGAAACAAGGGCTTTGAAGATATGCTCAGTTACCATAAGGTTACATTGAAGAAGAGTGAGTCCTAATCCAACAGACTATGGTGTCCTTCTGAAAAAAGAAAAGACGCTAGGCACACACAGAAAGCGACCCCTGATGGCATAGTGGTTATGCATTGTGCTGCTAACCGCAAGGTCAGCGGTTTGAAATCACCAGCCACACCTCCGGAAAAAGACTAGACTTTCTACTCTTGTAAAGAGGAACAGTCTCTGGAGCTCCTAGGGGTGGTTCCGTAGGAGCCTCAGCCTCCCTAGGAGTTGGCATGGACTCAGTGGCACTGAGTGAGAGATTTTGTGATAACATCACAGAGGTGGAGTAGATGTCTGCCGCTATCAGAACCCGTGAGAGATAAGAAAGGATGGTTTAGAGCTTTTGTGAAAAACATGGTCATTTCCACACCTAGGATAACAAATCTATTTTTAAAATACAAATTTCCCTTCATTTTTTGAAAGTTTGCTTCTCTCAATTTTGCTTTTATGAAAGACTTATCCATATTAGTCCCCATTCTCTGTCACCAGAGGAAATCGAAGAGGATCATTGCTTTTATGTGAAAAGGAAAGTGGCCGTCAGCGTTTGTTCTGCAGCGGGCAGGGAAGGAGGCAGCACGCATGCACCCTGATCCGAAAGAGGGCATCACCAAAGTCCTTCCCTAGAACTCAGCATCCAGCTACCAAAGCTTTGAACTCGGTCTGTGAGGAGGCACAAAGCTGGGGGAAGTTTAAAAATCTTGCTCAAGGTCAATTTTGACATTTTATGTTGAAAATCATAGCAAAACTTTTATTTAAATCAAAAGCTGTTTACTCAAAATCATTTCCTTGGCTAACCACACTCAGACTCCTCAGAGCTTCTCCCTACCCATGATCTGTCCCTTCAATTTATTTTGAACCTTAAGCTCTAAATGTTAGTTCTTTAATCCCTTACTCTCCCTGTGATCTTCTCTACAGTAGGCATATAATGTTTTTAGGCTTTGTGGTTTTATAAAATGAGAATGGAAAGTATGCTTCAACAATAGTATGAGAATTGAGATAAGTTTTGTGGTAGAACATGAACTTCATCAAATTAAAAAAAAAAACTTTTGACACTGTTAAGGAAATTCAGGGTAACTCACAAACTGGGAGCATATATCTATAAAACGACTATTGAAAGTAAACAAGTGGCCATCTAGCCCAGAAGCAACAAAGCCCACATGGAAGCAGCACACCAACATGTGTGATCATGAAGGGCTGAAGGGACCAGGCTTCAAACACCAAAGGCGGGGGATCACATCATCGTGAATGAGGTTGGCGCGTGATGGGGACCCAATGCCCATCTGTAGACAGCTGGACATACCTTGCAGAGGGGTAGTGGGGAGGAGATGAGTCACTTAGGGTTCAGTATAGCAATAATGAAACCCACAACCTTCCTATAGTTCTTAAACACTTCCTCTCCCCAACTACCATGACCCCAGTTCTACCTTGCAAACCTGGTTAGACTAGAGGATGCACAGCAGTACAGATGGGAACTGGAAATGTGGGGAATCCAGGACAGATGAAGCCCTTAGGAACAGAGGTGACAGTGGCGATACCGGGAGGGAAGGGGGGGGTGTAGAAAGGGGGAATTGATCACAAGGATCTACATATAACCTCCTCTCTGGGGGATGGGCAACAGAAGGGTGGGTGAAGAGAGATGCCGGGCAGTGTAAGATAAGATATAATAATAATTTATAAATTATTAAGGGTTCATGAGGGAGGGGGAGGGGGGAAGGAAGGGGAGGGGAAAAAAGGAAAATGAGTTCATTCCAGGAACCCAAGAGGAAAGTGAATTTTGAGGATGATGAGGGCAACAAATGTATAAGTGTGCTTTATGCAATTGATCTATGTATTGTGATGAATTGTATGAGCCCCAATAAAATGATTAAAAAAAACAGCTATTAATGAATTTATATCTTCAATATGTAAAGAATTCATTAGTTATACTCAATAATGAAAACAACCCATTTAAATGGGCACTCATTTGAACAAATGTTACACACAATGAAATATATGAATGGAAAAGAAGCACATAAAAATTTCTCTGAATTAGTAGTAATTAGATAAATGTAAATAAAAACCACAATAATATACTGCTACTGTACACCCACTAAGGAGCTCTGGTGGCATAGTGGTTATGTGTTACAAGTTCAGCAGTTTAAGACCACCAACAGTTCCATAGTAGAAAGATGAGGCTTCCTACACCCATAAAGAATTACAGTCTGGGAAACCCTCATGGGCTATATGACAAGATCACATGGGTCAGAGTGGACTGCATGGCGATGAGATGTATCCACTGACTGGCTGACATTGAAAAGTTGACAACGCCGTGCATTGGAGAGCATGTGGAGACACCGGGCTCTTCACATTTTACTGGTGGAATGTCAAATGACACAAATGGCAGTTTCTTATAAAGGTACATACATACTTTCTAAATCTTCTTCCTGGTATATACCTAAAAGAAACAAAAATATTTGTTCGTGAAAAAACTTAAATAGTACAAATGTGCTTGACACAATGGCTGAATGTATGGATTGTGATAAGAGATGAAGAGCCCCCAATAAAAGTATTTAATAACCCCCCAAAACTTGTATATTAATTTTAAGCCCAGAAAGAGAAGTAATAAAAAATATATTAATTGGTGAATATAGAAACAAGTTCTAATAGCAATTATTAATATTTTAATGGAATTATAATTAGAAATGTGAAAAGAAAGATGACATACATATAATAGCATTAATGAAACTCACATTATGCTAAGTGAAAGACACTAGACATAAAAATAAGTGTTCATATCTTCCATTTATATGAAATCATGGAAAAGGCAAAACTATAATGATAAACAAGAAGATCAATAGTGTTAATGGGTCAGAGTGTGTAAGAAGACGATTAACTGCAAAAAAAGGTGCAAGGGAAACTTTTATGGTGACAGGAATATTCTACATCTTGATTGTGGCAGTGGTTATATAATTACATTTTTCTTAGACTTTTCTAATCATAGTCTTAAAATTTAAGAATTGTGTTTTATGTGTGTTATAAAGCTATCTGAAAATGAAATTACCCATTTATACACAGATCCCTTCATTTTAATAAAAAGAGTGTTCATTGATTATGAAACATGAAAACTCTCCTGTTTTCTTAGTATGCTACTCTTTTCCTTTCTCAGGAGCAGAGAAGATAAATTTCTCTAATGGGAGAGACTGATTCTCGAAACAATCTGGTTGTGTTAGAGAAAGAAAAATCTAATTTCTCCAAGTTCACACTTAAATCCTGGTTTTAGCAATGGACAGATATCTGAATAATTGAATAACCTTTTTATTTTCAACTATCTTTTGATCATGGGAGCACAGTTAGATTGATGGCTTCATATACGCCACACTTTTGGTGTTGGCAGCAGGTGCACTAATCTTAATATTTTACAGTGAAATAGGATGAGTAAAGGAATTAATGTCTCAATAAATGCCTCTGCTACAAACTCTGGATTTCACATGAAAGACTTGCTTCAAGAGATTATTTCCAGAATCAAGAAACAATATAACTCTATGACCTCCCTAGAGGGAGAAATAGCAAATTTGGACTTCTGACTTCTGCATTATGGAAAATGACAAACACATTGAAAATCTGGAGGAAACTTCTCAGGGGATTAAAACAAATGTCACAAAGTACAGTGCACTGATTAAGCTCAATATCATTGTGTAAAAGATGGGTAGTACAACTCAAAAGTTAATAATGTCGTGGACTGACTGGAATTTGTGGAAATACTGCTTAATGGAATTTTGGCGAGACTGGTGGAGATGTTGATTACAATTTAATGTCATAGGGAACTGCCTTTCAAATGGCAGCACTATAGATAAGATCAATAAGATAAAATGAAAGAAACGTAAACTAGAGAGTGGCATTGTTAGGAGAGACTTGAACTCCTGGTGTGGGAGAGGCTTTTGTTGGGAAGACATTCCTTGCCTCTTTGGAATGAAGCCCAGAGATTCTGACTAGGAGGGAGAACCATTTGAAGTACCAAAGAGGGCATAGTAGTTATTTCCTGTCTAATTGTCAGTAACACCAGATCCGTTTATCTCCTTTGACATGTTCAAGGCACACGGACACTGCTGGGGATGAGGCCTGCTGACAGCATTGACTCTGATCTTATTTCTAAATAAAAATTCAAATAAACATATCTGCTTCCTAGAACCAGGGAACTATGAAAGTAAACAAACTTTACTCTTTGTTAGGAAGTGTGGATGCGCTTTAAACATTTTTTTTCTAATCATTTTATTGGGGGCTCATACAACTCTTATCACAATCTATGCATACATCAATTGTATAAAGCACATTTGTACATTCATTGCCCTCATCATTCTCA
>NW_022107431.1:53926996-53928619 GCF_000313985.2 Echinops telfairi | reverse complement strand
CAGTTTAATAGAACAAAGTGCTCTTGCATTGAGTGAGTACTGGAGTGGAGGTCCAGTGAGTCCTTTGACTCCTTTTGAGGAGTCATCATGCATTCATATTATATCTCACTAGTATTGGGCAGATAATCAGTTTGTGTAGTAGATTTATAAACATTTTAAATATAGATTATATACTGCTACAAATATGAGTAATGAGATCCATGTACTAATTTTTGATACTGAATGAAATATTTTTTCAAAATTGCACCTGATATGATATTCTGAGCATTGTGAAGACAGTTTCCAAAGCTATTTTGAGGACTAAAGGATATACTTAATTAAAAGAGTTAGGGCTTGCTAATAGAACTTACAAGCTTTATAGTAACATGAGATGGCAATACAATGGAGAGCTAAAATGATTTTTTTTCATGCTGCAGCACAGAAACTGAATAGGCATGACATTTTATAATTCCCAAATATGTGTCTTTGGTGAATCAGATTATAACTTTAATCTTAATGAAGCAATATGTAATAGAATCTTAAATCAATAAGTTATTCATCATTCACAGAGGTACTTACCTATCAGGGAAAAAAATATAGGGAATTTGACTTATCACAAAGCCTTTCTCTCATTGGATCGTGATTTTAAAATAAACTCTGTTATATATGGTTGCATTCCATATCCTAGGTTTTTTTGAACACATAGATGTTGTAGATGAAGCTGTCAGATGAAAAGATGGAATGAATCTTGGGAGGTATTGGGGGGAAATCTGTACTGGGAACTGAACAGATGTACGGAATATGCTTTAATAACTCAAGGCTTTCCAGATGTCAATTGCTGTATGTGTCTGGACACTGTCAGATCACATTGAGCTATCGCAGCTTTATACTCTTGGGGATTGATTTCATTCATGGAAAACATGCCAGATCCTGAAGTTATCTGCAATGAAACATGCTTTTCTCAAGTCTCCCCGCAGGTGAAAGTACTGGTGGCCATTTCTTCTCAAATGAGGAAATTAAAGGCTGGGACCCTAGTGTCAAGACTGAACGACAAGCTGGAAAAACGATTGGAACCACTTCAGAACTTGCTGGCAAGTGTTTACGATCAACTGGAATAATTTCAGGGCACATTAAGTAGGAGAGGGAGGTCTGGATTGCGGCTGTGAGAACTCGGTGCAAGAGTTCTCATCTTACAGCAAGCAAGTAAAGAGCAAACATTCTCCAGCCTATAGGGAGAATGATATTGTGAACAGAATGATCAGCATGCTTATAACAATGTGTGTTACAGAAATAACAAACAGAAGGCATGAATATAAAATAATGATAAAAATAACATACTTTCATCAAATTTATAGGCCCTGTTTCATGACTTTATAATCATATCACTTACTGATTTGTGAGCCAAAGGCAGCTGGACTTGAAGTCCCCTCACTATCTAATCATTTAATTTCAGTTTGTCATTCAGAAACAAGTTACTCATGCAGATTTGTAATAGGTTCCTTGATTTCACCTGATTCACAACATTTTAACCCTAAAACTATTTCTCAGCTTTTAAAAAAATACTTTGATAGTAGAAATGATTTATTATATTTTTTTAAGTGAAGAAAACAACTTAGTGATCTTAGGCAACCAGGTGTTCTGAAA
>NW_022107431.1:53923106-53924235 GCF_000313985.2 Echinops telfairi | reverse complement strand
TCCAATGGTTCAGTCCCTGGGAAGGTTCTCTCTGGTCACAGTGAATTTTTCTGTAAAAGCAGTTTCACTCAACCTTGTTCTTTGTGATGGCAGATTTAGGAGAACAGTGTGTAGCTGTGGAATTTTGGTTCCTGCTCGGGATAAATGCTGTAGAAACTATTGTGATATTGAACACAGCTTACAAGGACAGCGCTATGGGGAAAAATTGTGCACAAGTCGTTTCCTTGTCTCAAAAAAGGTGAAATGTCAAGTGATGACAACCCTTATTCGGGACATCTGTCAACTTGCCAAATGAATGAAAATGTCTACAAAATGTGTTCACTTGTCCTCAAAGACCTACGATGGAACATTGAAGAGATATAGGAGTTATCTGGACTCTGTTGGAGCTAGGTTCAGTGAATTTCAATGGGAGACTTGGGAATGAGAATGGTCATTGTGGATTTTGTGCCTCAAGTTTGACTAACCTGCACAAAGATCTTTGACTGGAAACGTCAGGTTTTGAATGAACAGCTCTGAAGCAACCCAGACTTTTTCCCTAAGATTATTACTGGTGACAAGACATGGTACTATTCTTACAACTTCTAAAGCAAACATCAATCAAACCAGTGGAAGATGCCATTTTCACCTTGCCCAAAAAAAGCTTGTCAAGTGAAATCAAAGATCAAGACCATACTCATTTGTTTCTTTGATGCAAGAGGGACAGTGCATTTGAAGTTCATTTGACCAGGTCAGACTGTTAATCACGCTTTCTATTCAGGGGTTCTGAAAAGATTCCATTAACAGTGTGTGACAAAAAAGGCCTGATTTGTCAGTAGGGGGACAGGTCAAACCCAAGGATGTACCTATTATTCCAACATAAAGAAGGGGAAATGTGGAAAGGGGGTAGGGAGAAAAGTGCGGGGGTGGTGGGGGTGGGGTGGGGTGGTGGTGGTGGTGATAATGGAATTGGGGGAGCAGGGCACTAACCCACCGTAGGGAGTGTGCATGCAGTGCACCCCACCATAGTGCACCAAACCTTGAGGACAACGTAACCACATGGAGCAACTCATTGAACAGAGTGGGCTACAGGATCTGCCCCAAACAGAGCCAAACCGACCCCCTCCCTAGAAGCATGTGCTACAGAGGACAA
>NW_022107431.1:53920332-53922198 GCF_000313985.2 Echinops telfairi | reverse complement strand
TGTAAAAATATTAATCCATAAAATTGGAGGTGTTGAAAAAAATGGAAGTATTGGCCTATGGACACATATTTATATGGCAACAATACATTGAGGAAGTGGAGATTCTTTGGGCCTCTTCTCAAGCCCTCCCTCAACACAAGAACACTTTGTTCTAACAACTTGGCATTCTGTGAGGCTCATCCTCCCGGCTCAATAGCTGAAGACAAAATGGGTGCACAAGCAAATGTGGTGAAGAAAGCTGATGGTGCCTGGCTATCAAAAGACATAGCATCTGGGTTCTTAAAGGATTGAAGGTAAACAAGTGGCCGTCTAGCTGAGAAGCAACAAGCCCACATTATAGAAGCACACCAGCTTGTACGATCATGAGGTGTTGACGAGTCCAGTAACAGGCATCAGAAGATGCAAAAGAAAGAAAGAAACAAACAAAAAAACATATTGTTGAGAATGAGGGGGGTTGGAGCAGAGACCCCAAACCCATCTGCAGACAGTGTGACATCCCCTCACAGTAGGGTCACAAGGAAGGGATGAGTCAATCAGGGTGAAGTATAATACCGATGAAACACAATATTCCTCTGGTTCCTTGAGGCTTCCTCACCCCCACTATCATGACCCCAATTATGCCTTTCACTGTGGGCTAGGCCAGAGCATGTACACAGGTACAGATAAAGAGCTCAAGACACACAGAATCCAGGTCTGATAAACCCCTCAGGAACAGAAATGGGAGTAGCAATACCAGGAGGGCAGGGGCAATGGGAGAAGGAGAGGGGGGAAGAGACTGTGAGGGAAGTGAGACAGTGGTCAGTGTAAGATATGACAATAATAATAATAATGTATAATTTATCAAGGGGTCATGAAGGTGGGAGGGAAAAAGAGGAGTGGATACCAAGGGCTCAAATAGGATCTAAATGTTTAGAAAATAATGATGGCAACATATGTACAAATACCATATATACTTGTTTATAAGCCAAGGTTTCAGCACATTTTAATGCAGTTTTTGTGGTAAAAGTAGGTGCCTTGGCAGATAGTCGGGTTGGCTTATACTCCAATATATGCATTATGTTTGATACAATTGATGCATGGATTGTTATAAGAGCTGCAAGAGCCCTCATTAAATTATCTTTTTAAAAAAGGCCTGATTTGTGGCAGATGGGGGATTGGTTTTGCCACACCACATTGCACCTGTTCAGCATGTTGCTCTTGCCCCACACATCTTACTCACCTGACCTCACTTCGTGGGACTTCTTTTTGTTTCCATGAATGAAGAGGGAGGAAAGGACAATGGTTTGATGACGTACAAGAGGAGAAGAATAAAAAAACAAGGGAGGTGCTGTCAGCCATCCAAACAGATTGTTTGAAAAACGTTTCCAAGAATGGAATCGCAGATTTCACAAACGCATTATGTGCAATGGAGAGTATTTCGAAAGTGATAAGGTTGTTTTGTAAAATAATTTAATACATAGCTTTGAAAAAAATCTGTTTTGGGGGGGTACCTCCTCATATGGTGTGATTTCATTCTCATTTGGTTTTAAGAACTTTTAAGAATTGCAATTATTCAATTTCCATGTATTTTCTTTTTTCCTTCCTCTTCTTGTTGTTGACTTCTTGTTTTGCATTATTGGGATTAGATAATATGACTAGTACAATTTTGGTGCTTTGGTTTTATTTTGGTTTCACTGAGGCTTGCTCTGTGGCCTAAAGTGTGATCTATTCTGGAGAATGAAACATGCATTGAAGAATGTGTACAGTGGTGTTGTTAGGTGAAGTTTTCTAAAGCATATATTTCTAGGAGTTTAATTTGGTTGATTGTGATACTTAGATTATCTTTCCTGAGTTCGTGCTATTTCTGTCATCTGTTTAAAATAGTGT
>NW_022107431.1:53892778-53919328 GCF_000313985.2 Echinops telfairi | reverse complement strand
AGAGAGAATGTGTCCTGACTCCAGGGATGAAGACAGGAGTTCCCAGAATCCTCAGGAGAAGGCCATGACGACACAGAGGCCTAATTGGCTAAGACCTGATTGACAAGCTAGATGCCACCCCTTCGCAAGTTGATAAGAGATTATGTAACTGCCACACCGACTCAGAGAAGTTCTATGGGACAAGGTAGAACTGCCCATATGAGTTTCTGAGACTGTAACATTTTATGGGAGCAAAAAGCCCTTTCTCCCATGGAGGATCTGATGGTTTTGAACTGCTGACACTGAGCTTAAGAGACTAATGAGTAACCACTATACCACCAGGGCTCTTTTCTACAACAATAAAAAATGTTTTTTTCTAATTCTCCTTATCTCTCAATCTCTTATCAGGTAATATAGATAGAGGGGGGGATGTTGGTGATTACTAAGATTAGCTAAGATTACTAAATCAACACTTATATGCTGGAGAAGGGAGGTCAATTGTTTGTAGATCTCTTTATCTTGTGCAGTACAAGAGAACTTTTTCTTCAGCTTTGAGTCTATGTTACCTGTTCAAGGATATCAAGAAACATCTCATTTGTCCTGGTGCTACAATTACAATATAGCCCGAACAATTTAAAAATAAAATTTTATGCACATAAGATATTATAAGTCTACTTGTGAATAGTTGTTGCAGTCTACAGTTTTTCCATAGGAGCACAATGAAGTATTGTAGAATTCCCAATATTCTCAAGGTTATTCATAGTTTTTAATGATCCACAGAGTCAAATACCATGGTCAATAGTCAATAAAACACAAGAAAACATGTTCATGGTTTTCTCTGTTTTGAGCCAGGATCCATCTGACATCAGTCATGATATCCCCTTGTTTCACGTCCTTTTTAAATCTGGCCTGAAACTCTGAGAGTTTACTGTCAATAAAACAATCCATTTTTGGATGATCTTCAGTGATATCAGTGTTATCAATGCTCTATAGTTTATGCATTCTGTTTTGTTGTCTTTCTTTGAAATGAGGTACCAGTATTGATCTCTTCCAGTCAATTGACCCAGTAGCTGTCTTACAAATTTCCTGGCATAAACAAATGAGTGTTTTGGTGCTTCATCAGCTTGTTGAAATATTTAAATTGTTATGTTATCAATTCCAAAAGCCTTGATTTTGACTAATGCTGTCAGTGCGGCTTGAATTCCTTCCATCAGCACCATTGCTTGCTCATATGCTACTTCCTGAAATGGTAAATGTCCACTTGGTCTTCTTTTTGGTGGTGACTCTGTGTATTGTTTCCATTTTGCTTTGGTGCTTCCTGGATCAGTCAGTGTTTTGCCCGTTTTCGTTGTTAGGTGGCATCAAATCAATTCAGACTCATAGCAACGCTGTGGACAGCAGAATGGAACACTGCACAGCCTATTTTGCCGGTAGAATCTTTTAATATTGTAACCTAAGGCTTGACTTTTTCCTTCAGTTCTTTCAGTTTAAGATATACTGAACATATTCTTGCTTTTTGATTTTCTAACTCTAGGTGTTTGCACATTTCATTATAATGTTTGGCTTTGCTTTCTCAAACTGCCCTTTAAAATTTTCTGTTCAGTTCTTTGACTTCCTCATTCCTTCAATTAACTTTAACAATTAAAAGCAAGGTGGAAAGTATTTTCTGACATCTATTTTGACCTTTTCTTTTTTTTCTCTTTTTAATTACCTTTTGCTTTTTTCATGAATGATGTTCACGATGTCTTCTTATAACTCATCAGATCTCTGTACTTAGTGCTCAGTGCATTAAATCTGTTCTTAAGATATTCTTAAAATGTAAGTGGGGATCCAATGCCCATCTGTAGACAACTGGACATACCTTGCAGAGGGGTAGTGGGGAGGAGATGAGTCACTTAGGATTCAGTATAGGAATAATGAAACCCACAACCTTCATCTAGTTCTTAAACGCTTCCTCCCCCCAACTACCATGACCCCAATTCTGCCTTGCAAACCTGGTTAGACCAGAGGATGCACAGCGGTACAGATGGGAACTGGAAATGCAAGGAACCTAGGACAGATGAACCCCTCAGGAGCAGGGGTGACAGTGGCGATACCAGGAGGGAAGGGGGGGATGTAGAAAGGGGGAATTGATCACAGGGATCTACATATAACCTCCTCTCTGGGGGATGGGGGGCAGAGGGGTGGGTGAAGGGAGACGCTGGGCAGTGTAAGATAAGATATAATAATAATTTATAAATTATTAAGGGTTCATGGGGGAGGGGGAGGGAGGGGGAGGGAGGAAAAGGGAAAATGAGCTGATTCCAGGAACCCAAGAGGAAAGCGAATTTTGGGAATGATGAGGGCAACAAATGTATAGGCGTGCTTTACGCAATTGATCTATGTATTGTGATGAATTGTATTAGCCCCAATAAAATGATTTTTAAAAATGTAAGTGGCATAAACCCAACATCGTATTTTGTCTCTCATGGACTTGTTTTGATTTTCTTCAGCTTTTGCCTGAACTTGCATCTGAACAACTGATGGTCTGTTCCATAGTCAGCCCCTGTCCTGGTTTTAGCTGCTGATGTTGAGATTCTCCATCTTCTCTTGCCTCAGCTGTATTCAATTCATTTCTATGCATTCCATCCAGAGAAGTTCACGTATATATTTGCATTTTATGTTGTTGAAAAAAGTCTTTGCTATGAACATGTTGTTCTTGCAAAATTCGATTATAGGAACTCTAACTTCCTTTGTATCAACAAGTCCATACTTTCCAACTACTGTCCCTTTCCCTTTTCCCCAACTTTTGCATGCCAATCACAAATTATCATCGATGTATTTTGGTTGTACATTTGATCACTTTCCAACTGAAGTCATTGGTAGAATATTCAACTTCTTCATCACTAGCTTTTGTGGTTGGTATGTAAATTTGAGTAATAGTTGTATTGATTAGATTTACTTGAAGTCAGAAAGATATAATCCTATCACAGACAGCATTAAAACAGAGAATGCTAAGCCATCAATCTTGATTGTGCTACTCAAAGCATCATAAATCTTATCATTTTCTGATTCAAAATGACCAGTGTTTAATACTTGCCCTCATGAAGGGAACACAGGAGATATTGGTCCTATAGCAAAGTGTGGTGAAGAAGTTAATTGGTGCCTGATTATCAGATAAAATAGCACCTGGGGCCTTACAGGGTTGTTTCCAAATAAGTGATATGTCATCTGAGTCCAAATGGAAGAAGCACATCAACATCAGTGACCAAGGGATTGTAATTTATATATATAATCTGAAGCTGAAAAAGGGAATAGTATCAGAGCCTGAGTTGTGCAATTTTGTTTTATAGAAGGCTCTGGATGACAGTGGAAGCTCAGAATACATTTGTGAGATCCACATAGGAAACAAGCCTTGATGATTCCCTCCATCCATCATAGGGGGCTGGAAAGAAAAGAGTTAACAGAGTGCATTGGAGAGTGCATTTGACTATAGGAGATCAAAAGGATACAGCTGACTTGAATGGTTAAAAGCTTGTCAATTGATTCTCCTCACTGATGCACGTTGGGCATGATCTGGTTTCTGGTTTTCAATATTTTCTGTTGATGTTTACTTCAGATGTATTTTGTCATTGGAGATAACCTTTTTGAATTTTTGTTATATTTTTCTGTTTTTCTGTATATGAAACCCAGGATTGATTAACCTATAGAGACAACAGGTAGAATAAGGGGTCCTGGGGCAGGGGGGAGGGGGGGATGGTACAGTGGGGGAGTGGGGTTATAAAAGGGAGCTGTTAACAAGGAATTCAAGAAAGAGATTTTTTGAAATTGATTATGGTAGCAGTTGTACAATACTGATTTATGTGATTGAACTATGAAATTATATGATACATGTATTAGCTCCCAAGAAAATAGTTTTAGGGAGAAAAGGCGCCAATACTAGTCCATTTCAGCTCACTAATGCCTAAGCTATTCATCTTCATGTACTGTTTCATTTTTGACTGCTTCCAGTTTTCCTAGATTCAAACAAACTTTGCACATTCTAAGGTTTGATAATTACCAGAATTTTGCAGCTGTTTCACTTTTCCTTGCACGTACCCCATCAGCAAATGAAGATCCTGGAGGTTCCATTTCCACAGGCTTCACCCCACAATTCTCTGTAGTTTACCACCTGTTCAGTGAGGTAATTTGGCACCTTTGATCTAGTCATCTGCCATTTTTGCATAACGGATTTTTCACATAACAGCTTGATCTATGGGCTCTAACCATATTTATATGTTAGGACTGTGTGTATTGCTAATAATATACAGAGAGGCAGGAATAGGTGTGTATATCTTAGAATCTAAGATGTTGGGACAGAAGGATAGAGGTGTGCCTGTGCATGGTGAGTGCTGAAAACCCCATTTGACTATGTGGAGCAGGTCAGCTCGATACATTTAGTTATGCTGAGAGGTAAGTATTGAGAGATGGTAATAGTTTAAAGAAGGTGGAAGCTACTGCGAATGATCTATTTAAATAATACTACTCTATTTGAAATACTTAATGTGCATTTGAGTCAAGCTGTTGTCAAATTGTTAAAGCAACTTAAAATTACACAGCTAAATCTAGAGTGACAAGGACAAGTAATCAAGTGAGGAATATAAGAACTATTTTAATGAACAAACGAATGAATGAATGGATTAGCCCGTCTGGAAACACTGCCATGTGTCAGTCAGTTTGCCATGCCGTGTAGCTCGTGTGCTGCTGTGAGGCTGGAGGCCTGACTCAAATGCGCATCAGGTACTTCCATTGCGACTTGCATTCTGGGGTGGAGTTGGCCATGGTGATGTGAGCGCGGGGAAGCCTGTGTGAGGGGAGCCTTCAGGATCTTCATTTGATGATGAAGTACAATACAAAAAATATTCTTTATATTTTTACTATATATTTTACTTTATATTTTCATAAGTGAAAAATATAAAATAATTTGTAACTGATAAGTGAGGGAAAGGTGTTTTACATACTATTTTCTGCCATGAATTATTTCTGGAATACTCCAGCTTACATCAATCCTTTCTCAATTTCTACATATGTAGAGTTCATTTTGTGTAATTATTTAATCACTATGTGCTTTGCTGTATTTTTTGGTTCTTGGATTCATGGGTTTTGACTCAACACTTATTAATGATGATGATTATATCTTAGATTGCTTTGTCTGCTCTAAGGTGGCTACTCTTGTGTTAGACAAGTAGACGATATTTGAAATATGTATGGTTATATGTTTTATCCCAAGGAAATAGCTCATGTAGTTTTAGAGGCTGGCATGTTATAGTCTGTGCCCCAGATGGCAGAATGGAAGCTTCTCTTGACTTACACATACATGTATAAGAAACACAGTAGAGCTAAACAAATCTAAGGTCAGCAAGCAAGTTGATGGGCTGATGATTCACAGAACTCAAAGGCTAAAGACTCCCAGGATTAGCAGTCAATGTGTCTGGCTGATGACTCAAGTCCAAAGGATTGTGATCAGATGATATACCAGATGTAGGATCCAGATTCAACAGAAAACACGTGATCTTTGTGAGAGCAAACCGCACCCCAGAGGAAACTACCTTTCAATTGATGGGTTACTCATAGCAGATATCATCATGGAAATGATTACATTGTATCAGGTCTCATCATAAGAATGTCTATATCTCAATTATCCAACTACTGAAATTCATGGCCCATGATGTACACATGACTTTGTACATCACAGTGTATTAATATACAATATAGTGCTGCAGAACAGGCTCTGGGGCGAGCATCAAAATAGGCAAGTGCTCATGGTAAATATAATTTAACTTAGTAAATCTCAGTTCTCCTGTCTGTAAAAGAAAAAGTAATGTCTTATTTGTCTGGGCTGAAAGATTGTTGGGACTTATAAATAGGATGTAAATAACATTATAATCTGAAGAAAATCCTTCAATTCTCCTTTTGGATGAATTTAAGAAAGTCAGTTTACTTTAAATTCAACACAAAGGCAATTGCAGGAGTTGGATTAGAAAAACTTTCAGTTGTCTTCATTCAGGAAGGGCAATCACTTACACTTTACCATGGGAAAAATCATTTTAGTGCACTAAGCGATTGAATCACACAGAATTGTTTTCTGTCTAATATAAGTTCAGTGGCAGAACTATCAATAAGGTAAAAGTCTCCAAATTTGGGGAGTCAGAATGATGACTACAGAATTTATAAAATTGTAAAATGAAGAATGCAACTGAAAATTCTTAAAGATAGCTTACTTGGTAAAAGCGAATTTTTGTACGTTATTAAATCTAAATCCATAGAGCTAGTGAATATAAAACTTAGTGTCCTCTGTATTTTTTTTCTTACCATGACCTGAGGACAGAAGGAGTTAATGAACAATAAAAAAGGAATGTAGGTCATTCTGCCAAAAAACAAAAAATCTCCATATGGATCCTCATTTGTCTGGCATTATTCAAAGATGTTCTGAAGCTTACATTTGGGGAGATCAACTCCCAATATGTCTTACAGATTTACGACTTTATGAAAATTGACTGAAGCATTGGAAGAGACTTTGGCATACTTTTTCCTCCTGTGACTAATCATTCAGTTTTAAAGTGTGGAGAACAGTGCACACACAGAATTATGATGATATAAATTATATCACGTTAGATTTTAATTTTATCAACATGTGGCTTTTCTGTTGCTGCATGTGATGCAATTCTCAATAGAAATATAAATAAATATCATCACATCCAAACAGTATAAAATCAAAATGAGAAGGAATGCACTGTTTCACAGCCTTTGCAAACTAATGAACAATGCTCCACTCATGGATAAGGATCTGTGGATCATTGCTTCTCCATCCTGCGATTGTAAGAACTGTGACATCAGTCTTGCCAGTGGACATTTTATTTATCCTAAATAATTAAGTTAATCATATTGCTAAGTTAATATTTACCTCTAGCTCCTTAAAAGTTTTGTCACAAATACTATGCTCGTAGAGCAGTCGCCTCTTGGAAAGAGCTGGGACCAGGCCTGTGGCGTTCTTTGTTTTGTCTCCCTTGCTCCCTGCGGTCAGGGAGGACAGAGGGAAGCTGTCCTTCAGAGGAGGTGGCCCTGGGCTAGAAGGGAGCTGGTTGGGTCCAGCTGTCGGAGAGGCCACTTCTCATGGCTCATTTGTTGAAGGAGTTTCCTCCCAGGGCAGGGTGGTGGTGGTGGGGTACCCTAGGACAACCCAGGTGCCATTTTGGATCCCTGGATTCAGCGGTATGTATGGAGCTGTGAGCATGGCCTACGGGGGCGTGCACAGAGAAGCCTGTCAACAGTTCAGCAGTCAGATGGAAAATAACAAATGTTCCGGGGATGCGGGGAAATTGGAACCCTCAATTGCTTGGTATAAACATGGCATAGCTGTTGGGGACAATAGACTGGTAGTTCCTCAGAAAATGCAACCTTAACCCAACCCAAACTCATTGACATCGAGTCAGTGCCGACTCACAGTGACTCTGTAGGACAGGGTAGGAATGCCCCTGTGAGGAGACTGTAACTCTTTGTGGGAGTAGAAAGCTTTGTTTTTCCCCGGAGGAGTGGCTGGTGGTTTTGACCTTGAGGTTAACAGCCCAATGCATAACCACTATGCAACCAGGGCTTCTAGCCATGGTCCCTCGCCCCCAGCAATTCCACCCCATAGACTTGAAAATGGGGACTCAAGTAAATAGTATTTGTGTTAGTCTGGGTAGACTAGAGAAACAAATTCATAGACACTCATATTTGTACAAGAGAGAGCTTTATATAAAAGAGTAATTGTATATTAAGAAAACATGCAGCCCAGTCCAGATCAAGTCCATAAGACTGATATTAGTCCATAAGTCATAAGTCTGATACCAGTCTATAAAAAAAAAAAAATACTATGCTCATTCCAGCTTATATAATACATAACTTTAAGGACTAATTCTGTAGTTTTTATTTGAGAAATACAGTCCCAAAGCCAACTCTAGGCTATAAATTAATTCCAATGCTGTTCTTATAACGTGATAGCAATGAGACCTTGATGGTGGCAGATATAGTTTCTATTTTTGATACAGGATATACAGTTTTGTTCAGTAACACAATTTCTGGATTAATTTATTAAATTCCTTCTTTATGCCTTTTTGGACACTAAAAATACAGTAACAGATTATTTTATTCTATGGAGGAAATAAATAAAAGTACACATTTCTGGATGAATTTGAAGATTCCTTGTTTACACGTTGGTTGTATTTGTTTGTTTGCAGACTAAATCCATTAAGAAGCGAGAGCTAATTGTTACTTCAAAAGAGTAAATGCTTTAATAAAGACTGTAGATTGTGGATTATCTTTGTATTTTGAGTTTTTATTTTCCTATATGTATCCAAAGGAGTTCTGGTGATGTACTTGGGTTAACATCCACAAGGTCAGCAGTTCAAAGCCACCAGCTCCTCTGAGAGAAAGACTGGGCTTTCTGCTCTCTTAGAGTCACTCTCTCAGAAACCCACAGGAGCAGCTCTACTTTGCCCCACAGGGTCACTATGAGTTGCTTGCTGTTCACTGGATGGCAGTGTGTTTGTTACATGTATCCCAGCAGTTATATCCTGTAGTTCAATGAAAAACTCCATACACCAACACATACACTGTTAGATATTTTTCTTTATATTTTTTGTTAATTTCCACCCCTTTTATCCCTTTCTTTGCTTTTCTTTCTTTCCTTCATCTTCCCTGGCCTCTCCCTTTTTTGGTTCCGAAGTGGACATCTTAACCTGCTGCTGCCTTTTTGGTTAGCAGCCCCTGCTCACGCCTCTCACTTCATTCCTTCCACCACCATGTTTGGCTGCTAGCACATTTGTCAATACTGGGCTACTTTCTTCCCTATTATGTTTCCTTTCTAGTTCTCCCTCTACCCCTTTATTATTGCTCTTAAATTGTCTCTTGCCCTTAAAAAATATTATTATTTGTCCTGAGAAATGAATGCCCCAACTCCTTCTGCCTCTTTGATTAGTAGTGTATTATTATTATTTTTGCTTCAGTTTTCTCTTTACTCCCCTGGCCATGTTAACATTTTTCTTCTTTTCCCACCTTTTTTCCCCCTTCCCATTTCTCCCCTGCAGTCAGGTGCCAGAAATCACCGCATGTTCCAAAATCATTGGATCAACAACAGACATCATCTAACACCTTCCAGGCCAACCATAATCTTCTTTGCTTGATCAGAGATCCTGGCCTCATGGCCACGCTCCTATTTGCTACAAAATTCACTCAGATACAGGCGTTTTGGAATGCCTATAATCATAGATCACTGGGAAAGAAGCTCAGCAAAGAGGCTATTATAATTAGGCAACTGAACTTGGTAGACATTTATAGAGCCTTCTATCCAAATGCAAAAAATTTACATTCTTTTCAATTGCACATATCTCATTTTTGAAAATGGACAACATGCTGGGACACAAATCAAGCCTGAATAAATTAAAGCACAGTGTTTACTGAGACATCCTTCTTGGATCATCACACCATAAAACTGCAGATCAATAGAAGAACAACCAGAAAAACGAGGGGAAACAATTGGAGGATGAATAATGATCTTCTGGAGCACGAATGGGTACTGGCCCAGATTAGAGAGAGGACATTAGAAATTTTCTACAAAATCATGAGAATGAGAATACAGTGTAATAAAACTTACAGGATACTGCAAAACAGTTATCAAAGGAAACTTTATAGCAATAAATGGATATATGGAAAAGGAAGAGAGACATGACTGGTATGCTATCACAAACCTACAGCAATTAGAATAGAGTCAAAAGAACAACACCTACAATAGCAAAAGAAGTGAAATAATAAAAATCAGCGCAGAGTTAAGTGGAAAGGCAAGAGTACAATGAAAAAAAATCAATGCTGAAAAAGCTGGTTATGTGAAAGGATCAACAAAATTGACAGACCACTGACAAGCCTGTAACAAACATCTATAGACAGAATGAGGGATGAACCCGGGGAGATTACAATGGATCCCAATGAGATTAAAAGAATAATCACAAAGTACTATGAAAGTCTGTATTCCAATTTATTCAACAATGTGAAGACAAGGACAAATACTTGGGAAAACAACCCCTCCGTAGATTATCCCAGATAGAGGACAAGAACCTCAACAGAACCATAGCCAAAGAAGAAATTGATACAGTTATCAAGAAACTGCCATTGAAAAAAGCTCCCAGACCAGACAGCTTCACAGGAGAATTCTACCAAGTATTCAGGGAAGAGCTGACACCTGTCCTCCATAAATTATTCCAGAGCCTAGAAAAAGATGACAAATTCCCAACCTCATTCTATGAAGTCAGTATAACTTTGATTCCCTAACAGGGCAAGGATCCCATAGGAATAGAGAATTACAGACTGATATCTCTAATAAACATAGATGCAAAAATCCTTAACAAATATTGGGCAATAGAACACAAAAATATATAAAACACATCATCTATCATGATTAGGTGGGATTCATTCCCGGGATGCAGGGATGTTTTAACATCCGAAAATCCATTATTTACCACATTGATAAGAAAAAGAATAAGAATCAAATGATAATATTGATAGATGTAGAAAAAGCATTTGAAAGCATCCAACACCCATTCTTAATTAAGACATTCAAGAATATAGGAATGGAAAGAAAATTCATCAAGTTAATATAAGTTATCTATGCAAGCCAACAGCCAACATCATAGTCAATGGAGAAAAGATGAAAACAATCCCAATGAAAAAGGGGACCAGAAAAGGATGCCTCTTGTCCCCACTTCTATTCAACGTCATACTAGAGTTCCTAGCTAACCATATAAGGCCACATAAGGATATTAAAGGCATCCGACTGAGAAAGGAGGTGAAACTATTGCAATTTGCATACGACATGATTTTATATATTGAAAATCTCCAAAGCTCCACAACAGAAGTACTGATAGTGATAGAGGAACATTGGAAGAGTGGCAGGATACAGATCAACAAACAGAGGTCTATTGGTCTGCTATAAATTGATTAACACAAGAAGACAGTATCCTTCACAATAGCCAAGAAAATTTGAAATATGATATGTTTAACCAAAAAAACAAAAGAGTTATGTAAGGAAAACTATAGGAAACTACTACAGAAAACCAAAAGTGACCTCTACAAAACACCCCAAGCTTGTGGATTGGAAGAGTCAATCTTGTAAAGATGTCAGTCTTACACACTATATAAGTTTAATGCTATCTCGATTTAAATACCAACAACTTTCTTTAAAGAATTGGAAAATCTGACCACCAATTTCATATGGTGAAGGAAGATATCCAGAATTAGCAGAGAACTCCTCAAGAAGCCGGACAGAGTCAGAGGGTTCGCCTTACCTGACCTTAACACCTACTACATAGCCACAGTGGTCAAAACAACGTGGTACTGGAATAATTACAGATACTCAGACCAATGCCAAAGAACAGAAAACCCATAATTAAGACCATTGATATAGACAATTGATCTTCAACAAGGGCCCAAGAAGTGTCAAGTGAAAGGTGGATGCGCTCTTTAACAAGTGGTGCTGGAAACAATGGATATGCACCTACAGAAAAATGAAATAAGGTGCTTACCTCAACCCATGCACAAGAACAAACTCAAAGTGGATCACAGACCTAGAAGTAAAATCCTAAATTATCAGGGCAATCAACAAAGGAATCAGGACAAAGCTAAGAACCTTGGCTCAGGGAATACATAGGCTAACTGCAATAGGGAAGGATACACACACAGGTGAACCTGAAATTGACAAGTGGGATATACTAAGGATAAAACACCTGTGTGCATTGAAAGACTTCACCAGGAGAATAACAAGAGAACCCACAGGTTGGGACAGGATTTTTAACAATGAAATAGCAGTCAAAATCTGAATATCCTCCTGGCCTGCAAAAAGAGGAAAACAATGAACCCCCTGCGGAAGTGGGCAAAAGACCTTGAAAGAAATTTCACTAGGGAGGAGACCTAAATGGCCAGTAAACATATGAGAAAATGCACCTAATCATTAGCTATCAGAGAAATTCAACTTAAAACAACCATGAGATTCTAGCTAACACCCTTGAGATAGCCCAAATCAGAAAATCAGAGAGCAACAAATGTTGAGGCGGATGTGGTGAGATAGGAACTCTCCTCCACTGCTGGTGGTCAAGTAGCTACACACAGCCTCGTGGAAATTCATCTGGCAATATTTAACACAAATGGAAATTGAGCTACTCTATGAACCAACTATCCCTCTCCTGGGAATATACTCAGAAGTGGTGAGAAACAGACCACGACCAGTCATCTCCACTCTAATGCTTATTGCAGTGCAATTCACAATCACAAAGAATTGGAAACAACCTAAATTTCCATTGATAGACAAGTGGATTAGAAAACTCTGGCGCGCGCACACACACACACACACACACACACACAACATGCATCACTAAAAAGCACTAATGATCACATGAAGCACAACATCTCATGGGATGAGTTGGAGGAAATTATGCTAAGCAAAGTTAGCCAATCACAAAATTACAAGTACAGCACAAGTCCCCTGAGGTAAGCATAATTAGTACAGTAGTTATAGAAGAAGAGCCACTTATCACACACTATACAGGTTGAGGTAAAGGCAGGCGGGTGGGGGACAGACCAAACCCAGGATGCACATGTCATTCCAACACAAAGAAGGAGAAAGGGGTGAAGGTGGAGGGAGAAAAGGGATAAAAAAAAGAGGGGGAGACAATGGCACTGAGGGAGCAGGGCACTGACCTACTCAAGGGGAGAGCATTGGTTATGTCTCCACCGAATTGGGTGTGTGCATGCAGACCCCACCACAGCACACTAAACCTTGAGATCAATGTAACCACATGGAGCAACTCATGAAAAGATTGGGCTACAAGGCCATCCACAATCAGAGCCAAACTGACTCCCTCCCTGAAAGTATGTGCTACAGAGGACGATACTAAACCTACAGGTTGGGGAGAGGGGCTGGCATCCCACACCCACCCAGAAGCAAACCAAGAAGGTAAAAGAGAGACTGAAGTTCTAGACCCCATATTAGCACACCAAGCCTGGAGGACAACATCTTTGCATAGAGCTGCTGAGGTACAGAGGCCTGTCAGCCCAGAACAGCTCAAGACATGATGTCCCCTCACTGGAGTATAATGCATACTGCGACAGAGGACAATACTGGGGACACACTCTGGGGAGTTAGTCTGGTTTGAACCCCCCCTCCCTCGTGGGGCGAACCAAGAAGGGAACATAACAGATCAGCAAAGTGAGTAAAGCAAAGCTATAAAGTCCCAGAGGAGTCCCCAAAAGAGGTATCAGGCTAAAGGGTCCCAGAATTCCTCTAGGACCACTGGGGAGATAGTCATCAAGGTCAGTGAATAGACCTAGAATTATCTACACTTGTTTTTTCTTCCTAGTTATTATACACCCCCCTTTTTTTCCTCTTTTTATTCAATCTTGTTTTCTTTTTGTTTTGTCTCCACTATTTTTGGTTTTGCCTACCTATATAAGATAGGCCTGGGAACAAACTCAAGGAGAAATCAATGGGACCAAAGGTTCTAGAGAGACTTGGGGGGAGTAGGAATAGGGGAAAGGGAGCAGTGAGCAAACAACACCATAGACAGGGGAACAACTAGGGAATGAAAATCAAATCAATGAAGAAGTAGAGAAACTGGGGATGTTGGGGGAACAGCAATTTAGCTGAGAGGAATTACTAAGAAGCAGAAGAAGGGTGAGTGTGATGGTGGGAAAGGAGGAACGTAAAATGAAACAGAGGAAAAATCTAGGAAGCAAAGCTATGGATAGAGGTATAAACATAGGTGTGTACCTATGTAAATACATTAATTCATAAAAATAGAGGTATTAGCCTATGTACCTAGAGTTATATGGCAATTCACTGAGGTAGTGGTGGACTTCAGACCTCTTCTCAAACCTTCCCTCAACACAAGAACACTTTGTTCTAATAACCTGGCATTCTGTGAGGCTTACCTTCCCGGCACAATAGCTGAAGACAAAATGGGTGCACAAGTAAACGTGATGAAGAAAGCTGATGGTGCCCAGCTATCAGAAGACATAGTGTCTGGGTTCTTAAAGGCTTGAAGTTAAACAAATGGCCACCTAGCAGGGAAGCAACAAAGCCCACATGGAAGAAGCACACCAGCCTGTGTGATCATGAGATGTCGATGGGATCAGGTATCAGGCATCTAAGACCCAGAACAAAATCATACCAATGTGAAGGGAGGGGGCGGCATGGAGTGGGTACCCAAATGCCAGTTATAAACAATTGGACATCCCCTTACAGAAGGGTCACAAGGAAGAGACGAACCAGCCAGGGTGCAGTATAGCAGTGATGAAACATACAACTTTCCTCTAGTTCTTTAATGCTTCCTCCCTGCCACTATTATAACCTCATATACCTTATAAATCTGACTAGACCATAACATGTGCACTGCTACAGACAAGAGCCCACAACACATGGAATCCAGGACAGATAAACCCCTCCAGACCAATAATGATAATATAGATACCAGGAGGGTAAGGGGAAGGTGATAGGGGGTGGGTTTGAAGGAAGAAAGAGGGAACCGATCGCAATGATTGACACATAACCACATCATCCCCACCCCTGCCAGGGGGATGAACAACAGAAACCATGGGAGAAGGAAAACAGCGGTCAGTGAAAATATTAATTTATAATTTATCAAGGGGTCACAAAGGTGGGAGAGGGAAGGAAGAGAAAAAAGATGAGCTGATACCAAGAGCTTGAATAGAAAATAAATGTTTAGAAAATAATGATGGCAACATATGTATAAATATACTTGATATAATTGATGTATGAATTGCTATGAGTTGTAAGAAACCCCAATAAAATACTGGGGACTGATCTTTTAATAAAAAAGAGTATTAATAATATTGACAGACCAGAGGCAAATTCAACAAAGGAAACGAAGAAGATGCAAATAATATAAATAAAACATAGAGTAACCCAATGTCACAACAGAACCCATTGAAATAACTGAATATTATGAAGAACCATACTATAACAAATTTAAAAACCAAGGAAAAATTAGACTTCTAGAAACACACTAACTTCCTGAGTAGAAAATTGGAACAGACTCATCACAAAAGAATAATTTATAAAGATCATAAAAACCAAAAGAACTCTCAACCAAAGAAGCTCTCTCTCTGATGACTTCACTGGAAAATTCTGCCCAGCATTCAGAGCAGAGCTGACACAAATTCTCCTCAAACCGTCCAAGAACTCAGAAATGGGCGAAACTCTCAACTATATTTCATGAAGAGAGTCTTGCTACCAAAGTCCAGCCAAGAAACCATTATGAAAAAATTATTGATCTAAAACACTTATGAGCAACAACAATCCTACAAAACCATGACTATAGCTAATAGCATTCAATATATGTGAAAACAACAACAACAACAAAAGCCCTAAAATCATGAATCAGTGGGATTCATACCAGGTATGAAAGAATGGTTCAATTTTATAAAAATAATTAATGTAATCCACCAAGCAAATAAAACAATGGAAAAGAATGACATGATTCTATCAATCACAGCTGAAAAGGCAATAGATAAAATTCAACATTCATTCTTGATTAAAATGCAACAAATATGGAATAGAATGGATATCCCTCAATACAGTCCTGGGCATATGCACAAAACTAGTGGTGAACATTATTCTTAGTTCAGCGAGACTGAAAGTATTTCTTCACAAAAAGGAACTCAATAAGGATGCCTTTTATATTCTTTTTCATATTGTATTGAAGTCCTAGCAAATCCTAGTCTAAAAGTGAAAGGTAAAGAAGAAATGAAATTATCTCAATTTTGCAGAGGACATATCCTATACAAAGAACTTCCCAGAAATTTAACAATAAAAGCAAAAGCCTATTAGAATCAATTTAAGAATTCAGCCATATGGCAGGGGATAACTTTTACACAAAAAAGGCAACCAGATTGCTTTACAATAACAAAGAGTACTCTGAAATAGAAATCAGGAACACAGTATTATTTTCAAAGCCTCCTTACTAATGATATACTTGGGAGTAAATCTAACCAGAGATACAAAAGATATGTAGAAAGGAAATTACAAAACTGTAATACAAGAAACCACAACAGATCTGAATAAGAGGAATCATGTACTATGTTTATGGGTAGGAAGACAGGATTATGAAAATGTCAATGCTACCCAAAGTAATTACTAATAGAGTGTAATTTTGATACAGATTCCTGGATTAATCTTTAAAGAGGTGTAAAACTTGATTGCCAACTTTAGATGGAAAGGAAAGAGACCTCAGATGAGCAAAGCATTAACAAAGAAGAACAAAGTAGGTGGCCTCATATCCTCTGATCTCAAAACCTGCTAACCCTCGTAATCAAACAGTCTGGTTTTGTTACAATGACAGGGCACATCAATAGATGAAACAATTGAGAGCTCAGAAGTAAATCTATCCATCTATGGATAGCTGGTCATTCACAAAGGGCCAAAAGACTTTGAAAAATGGTGTTGGTCATGATGAATACTCATTTTCATAAAAATGAATCAGGATGGATCTCTCATCATGTAAAAATAACTCAAGATGGATCTCAGACTGAGATGTATATATTAAATTATAAAGACATAAAAAGATAAGAGCACATTTAATGGCTATAGCGGCATAAATACATTATCAAACATGCAAAAACCCTTAAAAAAATCCCCCAAACAAAACCACAAAGCCAATTAAATGACTCTCCCTCTTTGCCATTGAGTCAGTGCTTACTCAAAACGCCCCTATAGGACAAGGTAGAACTTCCCCTGTGAGTTTCTGAGACTGTAATTCTTCAAGCCCATCTTTCTTCCCTAGAGAGGTTCTTGGTTTAAACTGCTGACCTTGCAGTTAGCAGCCCAACACATAACCACTATATAACCAGGGCTCCTAATTGACAAAAACTTCCTAGAAATTATAGAGTTAATAAAATCAAAGACCAGCAAAGGAGTAAATGGAGAACTTATGACTGGTATTTTTGTTGTTGTTTGTTTTGACAAAGATATGTGACAAGGGACTAATCTAGAAGAATATAGAAAATATCCACATCTGAAAACCGAAAAGATGATCCATCTAAATAAAAGTGGGCAAAGGATATGCATGTAAGACACTTTATCAAACAGAGCATTCAAGTGGTCAATGAATACTAATGGTCACTAGTTATTAGTGATATGTGAAGCAAAATAGCAATGTAGTATAATCTCACCCCTGCAATAACAGAAAATTGAAAAAAACAATAGATAACACATGGTGGTGAGGTTATACAGAGACTGAAACCCTCAATACACGGCTGGTGGCAATGTAAAATGATACAGCAGTGCAAACAATAGGGTGCTTCTTTAAAATGCTGAAAATCCAATTTCTGCCTTATGAACCAGCAATCCCACTGCGAAGTGTTTGAGTACATCCTAGAGTAGAAGAGCTGCTGACTAACCAGATGTATGCACTATGGCAGCATTATTCACAAGAGCAAAAAGATGGCGATACCTTGTGTCCATCAGTTGATGAATGAATAAACAAACTATGATACATGTACAGAATGGAATTCTACCTAATGTCAAAGAATAACAATCAATCTGTGTTGGGGTTATGTGGAAGCCTATTGTTTCAGTAACGTCATGCCATCTGTTCTAAAGCCTACAGATGGCTGATGGTTTTATGCTGCAACAGTATTTCATAACTTACTTTATTCTATGCTTTCAATTCTTGCTCCACTGAACCTACTCAATACCTCAATGCATCCAGTCTAGCTATGATTTGTAGAGTGTCTGGATGGTGCAAAGGAGCGCGGGTGGCATAATGGGTTGTGTTAGGCTGTTAACCTCAAGGTCAGCAGTAGGAATACACGGGTTACTCTATGGGAGCAACGTGAGTCTGTCTGCTCACCTGGGAGAGCCGAAGGGGTATTTCTACTTTGTCCTATCAGGTAGCTATGGGCAGGAATTCATTGGGTGGCAGTGGATTTGGTTTGGGGTTGTGTAAATGGGTAAGCACTCAACTACTAGCTGGCACATTGGAAGTTGGAATCCATCAAAAGGCTTGGAAGACAGGACTGGCAATCTGCATATATGGGACTGCCACGAGCCAACCAGCAACAACTAAAACAACCTTGATTTATTACAATAAGTGGAAGGCTTATTTGGAGCAGAGAAACCCTGCTAGTCATACAGAGAGCAGTTAAACAAAATTGTTGAAATGAAGATTTTCTTGAAAGATGATAGAAGTACACACATAACTATAAATTTTATAAGTGCTAGAGAACATAAAAGTGACATAAACTAAAGGAGAAAAGGTTGGGAAAAACCAGCATTATTTTTCCAGGAAAAAGGAATTGGATATTGATGTGGTTGCCACACAGCAGAGAGGGTAAACCAATTTTGTCATATTTAAAAGTCAGAAATAAGATCAATGGGCAGAAATATTAAGAAAGGAAGATTATGGAATTTAACAAGAGGAAGAACATTTTTAGCAATCAGAAACTTTCAGCAAAAAAAAAAAAAAAGAATATCTATTAAGTAACACATTCCCTTTCACTAGTGGTGTAAGACAGGGGTAGAAGGCATTGATGAGGGATGTTTTGCGTCTAATTTTGTTATTGGCGGTGGTTTGTAAAAAGATTTCTAAGGTTTTGTTCTCAATCCTGTGTCCAATGGAACTAGGTCACCAAAAAGGATTTTCAAAAGAAGGAAAACACTCCCTTGGTAACAGAAAAACTTTAAATCCTTTTCAGGCAGAGAAAGCACTAGGATTTTCTATTGAAATAAGCATTTTGAAAAATCTCAGCCCTTCCATGAAGTAAACTTGTTCCAGAATCCCACTTAGTTGGAATCTTGAGTGAGATCAGGCTATTTTGCTTCTTTGAGAATAATGGCGACGTACTTCTCTTGCTTGACTCTTTGTGGTATTGCAGAATGTTTGTCCAAAGAATAGCTGTTTACAAAAATTAGCATATTGCTTTTTTGTCCCATGTAAATTAGCATCCTAAGTGGCTAAAAGATGATTCTCGGCATCCAAGGTCTCTATAGTATTCATCAGGGTAACTCAAGCTGAATACCATTTTTTTGCTTACACAAATTTGTTGCTAAGCAGAAAATTTGGTACATCTAATTACGTAATGCTACTTAGCTTTCTCCCTAGGAAATGCCCCAATTTTCACAATGTTAGAGAGCCCAGACTCAGCCAAAGCGTGCTTTGTGCTTCTTTCTGGATACTGGGCAACAGGGTAGTCTATGAGATAAAAATTTTAACAAGATTCATTACCACCGTCATAAGAACTCTGAATTTAAATACATGTCCTCTAAACGCTAGTAATGCCTATCATGAACTATTTAAGGTAGCCAGTTATAAATATCTTTAGGTTTTTAAGTGCATGAATTGTATCTTCCACTCATTTAAAGGTTTATCAACTCATATTAAAAACCAGAATGTCTAAACATGATATTAAAACAATACTCGGAAACTACCATTACACCAACTTTGCTACAAATGTAGGTGCTTCAAGTTTTATGATAAGCCAAACAGACGAGGCATCCTTCTTGCTTACTCATCATCCTTTTTGACCTTGGGTTCATAATGGCCTCTCCAGATGAAATCACTTATAAAAATCCCCAGGACATCATCCTGGCTGTCTGCCCACCCGCCGCAGATTGATGGTGAGGTTCTGACTTCCTTCATCCTCCATCTCTTTCTGTTGATGTTGTCATTCTTCCTGGTGGAAATTTGATTCTTAGCCAACCAGTTAGATGATTCTCATATTGACCTAATTATTGATCATAACTTAGTATTTCTCATTTTCAATATAATCTTATCAGGGAAATATTTGAGAGAGTCTCTTGGACATTGCTTTTGACCATCTGCTTCATACTTTTCAACTTCTTGGAACACTTGTTTAAATCATCTTTTCTGATAGATTATTTTAATATCTATTTCATATAAAATTTATCAATGGAAAACTTTTTTAAATAAAATGTTTATTTTATATAAAATGTATTATATAAATATATGTAATAAAACATATCAACCAGTTTTATGTTTAAAATAGTAACAATGATATCCACATGTTGAGCAAAATTCACCATTATTTCTAACCTTTAAAAAGTCATCCATAACCTAAGCTTAGTGTAGCTTGAACAATACTTTCTCTTTGTCCCCCACCAGATCCAGGTAACCTTTAATGAACTTTTGTCTGTTCATCTTCTCAGCAGTATAAATTTTCAGAATCCATTATCATTGATGTGGAAATTTGCATTCATTTTGTCTGTCTGTGAACTTAAATTTGCCCAACAAGTTCTATCTGTAGTCACTGCTTTCTTACATCCATACATGTAAACGGGGGTATCAATCTGGTTACCTGAACTTAAATTTGCCCAACAAGTTCTATCTGTCGTCATTGCTTTCTCACATCCATACATGTAAATCGGGTATGAATCTGGTTACTCGAATAATGTCCCTGTTCGGTGTTGCCAAGTCTGTTGCCACTCAGTGAGCTACCTCATAGACAGAAGAACCGAGCACAGCCCAGGCCTGCTCCATCCTATCAACTGCTGTGATGTGTGAGCCCCTGTTGCAGTCACTGTGTCGGTCCATCTTTTTGAGGGTTTTCCTCTTTGGGGCTACCATTCTATTTTACCAAGCATAATGTCCTTTTCCAGGGACCGTTCTCTCCTGATAAGATGTCCAAAATACGTGAGAAAAATCTCACCACCTTTGATTCTAATGAGCATTCTGCTGTACTTTTATTCCGACACAAGTTTGTATGTTCTTTAGGCAAGTCATGGAACTTTTAACATCTTCATGGGCACCATCATTCAAATGTGTCGATTCTTTTTCATTCCTACCATGTCCAACTTTCATTTGCATATCAGGCAATTTAAAACAACATAGAGAGAGGTGCACCTTAGTTCTCAAAGTGACATTCTTGTTCTTCAACCCTTTGCAACAGATTTACCCAGTTCAGTATGTCATTTGATCTCTTGACTGCTGCTTCCATGAGCATTGATTGTAGATGCAAGCAAGACGAAATCCTTGCCAACCTCCATCAATTCTCCTTTTGTCATGATATTACCTATTGGTCCAGTTGTGAAAATTGCTATTTTCTTTCATTTGAGTTGTAGTCAATATTGAAGCTGAAGTCTTTGATCTTCATCAGCAAGTGCTTCAATTTCGCCTCCCTTTCAGCAAGGTTGTGTCATCATCAGCATAACGCAAACTGTTCATACGTCCACCTCCACTTCTCATGTGATGTTCTTCCTCATATAGTCCAGGTTCTCATTTTATTGGCTCAGCATACAGATTTTTCTCTGAACAATTGCCTCTTGGTCCATCCACAGGTTCTGTATGAGCAAAATGAAGTGGTCTAGAATTTCTATTCTCAATGCTATGCATAATTTTTTATTATCCACACAATCGAATGGCTTTGTTTTTTTGTTTTTTTTCAGGTCTGATTATTCGTTTTCTTTCTTTCTTTTTTTTAAATCATTTTATTAGGGGCTCATACAGCTCTTATCACAATCCATACATACATCAATTGTGTAAAGCACATTTGTACATTCATTGCCCTCATCATTCTCAAAGCACTTGCTCTCCACCTAAGCCCCTGGCATCAGCTCCTCATTTTCCCCCACCCTCCCCGCTTTCCCCTCCCTATAGAATGGCTTTATATAGTCAATAAAACACAAGTAAAAATTTTTTTTCGGTATTCTGTGATTTCAGACAAGACTCATTTGAGGTCAGCAACATCATCCCTTGTCCTGTGTCCTCTTCTGAATCTGGCTTGAAGTTTTAGCAACTCTATTGATGTACTGCTTCAACCATTGTTGAGTGATCATCATGGAAATGTTTTTTTGCATGTGATACTAATGATATTGTTAGATAAATTACATATTAAATTAGGTCACCTTTCCTTGGAATGGTTATAAACATGAATCTATTCCAGTTGGTTGGCCAGGTAGTTGCTTTCCAAAAATTTTGGCATAGGTGAATGAGTGCTTCCAGTGCTTCATCTGTTTGTTGAAACATTTCAAATGGTATTCTGTTAATTCCTGGAAACTTGTTCATCATTAGTGCCTTCTATGCAGCATGGACTTCTTCCTTTAGTAAAATCAGTTCTTGATCCTATTCTACCTACTGAAATGGTTGAATGTTGACCAGCCTTTTTTTTTTGGTACAGTGACTCTGTATAGTCCTTGTATCTTGTTTCGATGCTTCCCACATTGTTCAATAATTTGTTCATAGAATCTTTCAATATTGCAACTAAAGGCTCTAGCTTTTTCTTTAATTCTTTCAGCTAAACCTGAAGAAAGACAAAAAAATTTGTCTTGGAATAAGTACTGCCAGAATGTTCCTTAGAAGTGAGGTTGGTGAGACTTTGCCCATGAGGATATGAGGATCCAAAGCAGGGAGACCATTCCCTAGAAAATGACATCATGTCTGGTAAAGTAGAGGGACAGTGAAACTAGAAAGACACTTAACAAGATGCATTAACACAGCTGTTACAATAATGGGCTCAAGTATAATAATATTTGTGAAGTTGATGCCTGATGAGGCAGTTTGGGTATGTCGTCCATAAGAACCACTGGACAACACTTAACAAAACTAGCCTCAGTTTAAGACACACTGAGCATTTTCCCTTTTCGGCTTTCTAACGCAATGTGTTTGCACATTTTATTATAATACCATATCTTATTGAGATTGCTTTTGAAATTTTCTTTTCAGCTCTGTTTTCTTGGGGTCCTGCAAACAAATCCTATAAACTATGTTGCCTTAAATAGCATGCAACTCTGGAAATCTATTCTCTCACAGTTCTGGGCCTGGAGGTCAGACTTCAGAGCACACTCAGGACCATTCTCTCTCTCTAGCCGCCCCCCACCCCCACCCCCCACACACACCGCTTCTTAGACCCTCCTGCATTGCTTGGCAGTTTATGTCTCAATTACCCTTCTGTTTTCACTTGGGTGTCTTTCTTCTGTGTTCGTTTGTCTGTTTTTCTGTCTCTTTTCCTCTTTTTAAAAGACCATTATTAGGGTCTACCTTACACCATTATGATCTCATATCAACTAATTGCAGCCATTAAGAGTCCAGATGAAGCAGAATTCACACATATTGGGGAGTCAAATTCAATCGGCCATTTTAGGGGGACACAATTCTGTCCATAACACATGGTATATGTCTGTGTATATTGGGAGGTGGGGGTGGCGGCGGCAATTTTCTGACTAATTTGTATCAGTATCAGAGAACAGAAAATATACCGTCCAAAAGAAGAAAATGGTGGGTATTTTCAGATGTAGAGTAAGACAATACTTTCATATGGAAATTTTTTGCAATTAAAGAAATCCTGAAAAGACTTTATGCTCTATGACACTCCTTGCCCTTGGAAAATATATTCTATAGGTGTTCCTGAATTTGGCAGGTTACAGTTGATACCACCAACAAAATACGTCAGGTTTATAATACCTCTTGTTTGGACTCTCCAAAGACTTCCATACATTGCACTGTGGATAGATACAAATTGATCTATGCTAAGGTGGATATGTGGTGAAACAAAACCTTGCTTTGCCAGAAAAATTACAAACTATGGGAAGGTCAAAGTTAACCTTCCTTTTCTCCCTGATATCTTTCCAGTACTCAAGCTTGAATTTGGAAATCAAGTAAGTAATATTGAATCTGTCAAATTCTTTTCCGTGAAGTTTTCTTCTTCCAGTCTCGATTTAATTCAATCATTCCATCTTTAATATGGAGGTTGGTGATGATACCAAGTCCTCTTTCAGGGACCAATTCACCACTTTTCCTTTTCTAACAATAATCTTGTAAAAGTCAGAAGAAATGGAAGAGTTGGTTCTTTGCTATTTGAAAGGTATTCATTAAATAGATGGCTATTGTCTTTCCTCTGTAATAATTATTCTAGTGGAAATCATCAATAATAAAGAGGCATGATTAAATATTTAACATGGAATGAGTTACATAAAATTTTAAATTGTGGAGGATAAAGTTTGTTTGGTTTTTTAACCCTTTAGTGTTTAATGGCCATGGAATTAAGCACTTTTTTCTGCTTTTCCCTTCTCCATCTACATTGAGATTGCTGCTTCCACTTCAGTTCTTTATTTTCTAGCTCTAAAATTTCCTGTGTACAGATCTAATGCCTTAGTAATAAGAAGTTAAATGTTAAGTGGAAATTCAATTGAAGACCACTTTGTCTTGTTCCATTATAACCGAACCACAAAATACCACACTTGGTGAGCTCTGACTTTCCATGTAATTTTCTGCCCAACAGTGTAATTTCTTTATAATTTCTTTATTTTCTGAGCCAATCACTTCATTAACAGTGTTTACTTGGTAGCCATATGTTTGTCCCTTTGGAAATGTGGGAAAAACTCTACCATGTACGTTATGTATGGCAATGGCTGATTAGTCTGCAATTTTATTCTTTGGCTAACCTGTTACTTGTCCAAGAGGTCATAGCAGATGTGGGGGAAATGTAGTAGGTGCTGAAGGATATGAATCTAGAAAAAGGAAAAGAATAACAAAGCCAAGGACAATAGGTAACAATTAAGTTCCTCATGGTGATGATTTACAATATCCGCACATTCTGCACGCTTCAAATTTTTCCCTTTCTTTTTCAAAAGCTTGTGGAATAACTAATATATAATATGCCAGAATAAAAATTAGATGAAACAGAAAATGTGATGAACTCATTTTGTTTTCTACATGAAACTGCCAGCAAAGACGAATTCTTTCATCTTTTCCAAATGCCGTCTGCCATTATTTTCCATCAGAACTTTTCCCCAAGGAAATCTGGACTTCATTGTTAGTTTATAGTTAGAGCTACCTCATCAATGTCACCAGGGTTTGAAGATCCAAAATAGTAGAGAGTGAACAATGGTTCATAGGGGAAAATATTAGAAAACTGTAAAGTTTTTACAAATGTAATTATTGCATCTTTATTCTACCATTATGAAAAGAATAATTACCTTTATACTTGAATGCCATGATTAAATTTTAGCACTTTATGTTTTTAAAGTTTACATGTAAATGAATTTCTAAAGAGTTTAATTTTCATACATTACTCTCAATATTAAATTTTTATCTTTCTTCCTTTTCGATGCTACAGTGTTTAGTCATAGCTGATTCATCTTTATATTCACTCAGGTACACTTGAAAGGAAAATGGGGACAAGGTATATTTTTCTTAACATTTGAGCTGGTTTTCATACTATCTTGAAGCATGCATGCTAGTTTTCAAAAATTTAATCAGTACATCTCAAAAAGTACTAATTCTCATTGAATTAATTCTGACTTTTAGTGACACTTATCGGACAAACTGCCCTTTGGCTTTGGTAGGCTTTAAATCTTTAGAGAAGTAGGCAGCCTCAACTTTTTCCCAGAGAGCAGCTTGTGAGTTTGAACTGAGGACCTTGTAGTTAACAGTTCGTTACTCCTCCAGGGCTCTCCATTCACTGCATGGTGGAATAAATATATTGTAACACAAATGTGATTTATTTCTTATCAAAATATAATGATTTGAAGTATTACATATAACTGAATTTTTGAGATCAGATTACGTGTAAAGGGAATTGTTAACAGTTAAAAAATAGGGTTGCGCTAACACAGGTATTATAGACATGATTTGCAGTTGACTTTGGATGATATTTGTACTTAGAATTAAAAACATATCGTTGATATTCTAAGAATCAGATTTCTTGTTGTTTTCAGGTGCTACTGAGTCCATTTTAACTCATAGCAAGCCCTTGCGAGAGTGGAGAACTGCTGTCCCACTGTGATTATGGGATTACGCCTCCAGGGCATTAGCCTATGGAGAGGTTTGGTGGGTCACTCACTGCCGTCCAGTTGATGCTCTCTCATGTCGACCCTGTAGGACAGAGTAGAAAGGGGTTCCAAGACTGCTCTACATTCTCCAGAGCAACTGGTGGTTTTGAACTGCTGACCTTGCAGATCACAGCCTAACACATAGCCACTACAACCTGAGGGTTCTACATATTCAGCATAATAATGAGTTGATCAGAGAAGATCTTTCTCGAGACCTATCAGAAAGCAGCTTACTTCCCTATTCAATTTTTATTATTTAGCATTTTAGTTGTCTTTATCATCTTAACATAAGCAAAGCCAAAGCCCATTGCTGTCAATTCTGATTTATAGCGACTCTATGTTGGGATTCTGACACTGTAAATATTTATGGGAGCTGACAGCCTCATCTTTCTCCCTCAAAATGGCTGGTGGGTTTGAACTTCTGACCTTGTGGTTAGCAATCCAAAGCTTACTCAATAGGGCCACTGGTTGATTTTTCAGATCTTATTATTTTTATGTTAGTCTATTATACCAAATGTCATCTAGTCTGTCTCTTTGGGACTGGAGAAATAAGTGAGTAAAAGAGTGATTTATATATTTTATTTATTTATTTTAAAAACCATTTTATTGGGGGCTTGTACAACTCTTATCACATTCCATACATCAATTGAATCAGGCATGTTTGTACATATGTTGCCCTCATTCTCTTCTAGACATTTACTTTCTATTGAACCCTTGGTACCAGC
>NW_022107431.1:53889569-53892066 GCF_000313985.2 Echinops telfairi | reverse complement strand
GTTGGGAGGGTGAATATCTCAGACAGCCGATTGGTTAGAACAACGTGTTCTTGTATTGAGGGAGGGTATGAGCAGAGGCCAAAGTCCATTCCTTACCTCAGTGTATTGCCATATAAATATATGTACATAGGCTAATACCTCTATTTTTGTGGATTAATGTATTTACATATATACTGCTATGTTTATACCACTATCCACTGCTTTGCTTTCTTGGTCCACCCTTTCGTTTTATCTTCCTCCTGGCCCACTGCCACTTTCCCCTTATTTCTGCCTCTTGATACCTCCTCTTAGTTTGCTGTTGCTCCGACATCCCCGCCCCCCACCTTTGATCTCTATCTCCTCCTTGGTATTGACTCCAACACGCCAGTTGTTCCCCTGTCCATGGCACAGTCATCGCCCCCTTCCCCACCACCTTCACCTCCTAGGTCTCCCCAGGACCGTTGGTCCCGCTGTTCTCGCCTCGGGCATTCCTCCCATGCCTAGCCTATATAGGTAGGTACACTGACTATGAAATAGCCCAATTTTAAAAGATCTCATTTAGCAACTAAATCTATGGATAAATATAGAAAAAGTTAAGAGGATGAAAGTAATGTGAATAAGAATTATTATGACCTGAGAGATTATCATCTAGCAGAGAGAATCTAGAATGTGTTGTTAGGAGTTCTGTATGTGTTCGTGGATTTAGAACCAACTGTCCATTGTATGTCCTATTACCTAGCCTCTCTGGGTCTAGGTAATAAGTATTTGAAGTATTTGTGCTTCAAATACTTATACAAGTAGATGAGATAAAAATTACTATATAATAACAGCCACATTAACAAAATAAACATTGCCTATGATGCACACTGGATAGTTGGGTAAGTTAACTTCAGTAACGTAGAATTTACAAATTGTAAAGCACTAAACAAATTACTTTAGTAAAACAGTAAGTGAGAAATGCCACAGGTACTTTTCTTCACTGATTTGATCACATCAAGAGAGCATTGGATGGTGAGTTGGGATTTTGATTTCTGGTAAATAGAATTGTGGTTATAAATCTTTTTGAAGAATTAGGAGTAGGATGTATTGTGGTGATAAAGCCTTGTCCAAATAAGATGGAGTTGTATATAACTGGAACCTTTGCATGAATGGTCTTATTCCATATGCATACCCACTCATTCAAATGCTTTAAGCAGGAATAAGGCAGGCATATTTCTATTAGAGAATGAAGCATCTATGCAATATTGGTAATGATGATGGTGAGGGTACAGATTTTGTCAGCTTTGACCTTCAAAGTTTAATAAAGTATAGTTCCTGTGTATATCTTGTCTATTTTCAATATTGATATTGTTTAGGAGCCTATAAATTCATCAGAAAATCTGTCCCCATGGTTAACTGGTTAAGCATTCAGTGGCTAACAAGAAGTTTGGCCATTTTAACACATCTAGCAACTCAAGGAGACAGATATGGCAAATCTGCATTTACTGAGATTACAGCAGGAAAGCCCTTGCAGGTAGTGCTAGTCTACCACATGGTGTTGCTATGAGCTGAAAATCAACTTGGTGCCTAACAACATCACCCACAACAACATCAGCAGCAGCAAGAACACACTGACATCTTGGAAATGACAGCAACCCTGAAGACAGTTGTGAGGCAGCTTTGCCCTGATCCAGAGATCTAGAAGATGCCCTGGTGTTGCTCATATTTTGCCCACTACTAATTTCTGGGGAAACCTTGTAAAAAAGGAAATGCTCACAAACTGAGATATTTAGAGTACATTATTTCCAGGAACTTACTTGTTCTTGAACCTACCTTCTCAAGAATCACCGGTGAGATGTATTCAGCTATAGAGAATTGTGGTGTCAATGGTATCTCATGAATTAGAGAATTTTAAGAATTTTTTTCAGGAAGGGGGAAGAAGGGTAGCAAAGGATCCTTGTTTCAATCCTATGAGCAAAGAATCCATTGAGAATTATGTTCAGAATTCAGATGGGATGGGGAACTCAGGGATAATTTTGATACATAGTCTTTGCTCTCAAATTCAAGTCATATCAACATAAGCATGTGCCTTAAAAATGAAAAACTGCATATATAAACATGATTTAGTTTTATTAATTTTATATTTTCAAAATCTATGCTATAACCTAAACGATAGTTGAAGAAACTGAGAGATCCAGTGGTCAAGTGCCTTAGCCAAGGCCACAGAGCTAAGGAATGTCAGAGCCAGTATCAGAATTGTGGAAAATTGACTTCTAAGGTACTGCGGTTTCTTTCACAGTGTCAGTCGTGGTTTGGATATGGGTTAATAAAGTAATGAATACGGGTGCAATTTTTAAATGCTTTGGCCACATTTCTCTTTCATATCCATGGTTTTCTACCAGAAGAGCATTGAAGCCAGGAAACTACTCTCTCAGTGGAAATTAGAGGAAGAAACCACTTGAATAATATCTCAAATATTTAACCCAATCAAAGCAATGTTCAAAAGTTGACATGTAACCACCACTTTGAAACTAGATGC
>NW_022107431.1:53884173-53888064 GCF_000313985.2 Echinops telfairi | reverse complement strand
GTAGATGATTAAGAACATAGTACTAACTAAAGTTTAATGATACTTATTATGTTCTAAAAATTGTAATTATTGCTCTCTTGTTCTTAAATTGGGAAAACAAAATACACATAGGAAAAACAACTTCCCAAAGTTGTCAAACCTTTAGTGGAGGATACAAAGTTTGAATCCAAACATTTGGATTAGGTAATTCCTATACTTATTCTAATAATATACTGTTATGATTTTGAATATTGAGTTTCGTATTGTGCTTGAATACAGAGGAACTCATTGAAGTTACTGCTGCTTGCTTTTATCATATCTGAAATATTCTGAATAGCTTCAAACTGTTCCATATTTAAGAGACCAGGACATAATTTTCAATGGTTTGGGGCTTGTGCTTGTTTTTTGAAATTATTATTAATTGGGAGTTAATACATATATAATTCAATCACGTCAAGCAGAATTGTACAGTTGCTACTACGGTTTCCACACATTCTTTTTCTTCCTGAACTTCTTGACGTGGTCTCCCTTTTCCCAGGTCCTTCACCACTTTACCAGGCCCCACACCCCCATGCTACTTGTGGTCCCTATAGGTTCATCAGTCCTAAGTTTCATGTAACACACAATAGAAAAACATATAACAACTTCAAGAGGGTGATCTCCGATGACATAACACCTCGGAGATACCCTGAGTACCGTGCACTTCCAAAGAGCAGACGGATCTGTATTAGACAAAGTATGGGCAGAGCGCTCCTTAGAGGCAAGGAGGCCAAGCCTCTGTCTTACATTCTTTGGACATGTTATATGAGAGACCAGTCCTGGGAAAAGGGCATTATGCTTGGTACAGTGGAGGGGAAGCAAGAAAGATGAAGGCCCTCAACACAAAGGATTGACACAGTGGCTACTCCAATAGGCTAAGCACAAAAACAATTGTGAGGATGGAGCAGGACCGGGCAGTGCTTCATTGGGTTGTACATCGGGTCTTTATGAGTGGGAAAAACAACAATAATAAGAAATGGGGGCTTATTGCCTCCAAGCACAGCTGCCTTCTTTGTCATGAACCAGACAACCTGGATAGCACTTGGCTCCCATTACCAACCACTTAGAGCAAGGGCTCCCAACCAGAATCCTAATCCAAAGGGGAAAAATGTAGAACAGACTTTAAAATTCTCAGAGACTCTCGACTTTCTAGACCATGAAGGGCCAAGTGAACTCCTGAAGCTATTATCCTGAGAAAAATGTTTAAACCTTGAACCAAAATTATCTCCTGAAATCTTAAAACCAAAACCATAGTTTAACTTAATTAAAAAAAATTTGCTTTGAGCATTATACTTTTTTAAAGAAATATTTGTATTGAGTCAAAATGACAAGAGCAACTAGAAAGATTAGATAGGAAACTTAAAGGGTAGTGAATTTATGTTAATGGGAAAGAATAACTCAGTAAAAGGAAGTTAAGGATGGCTATAAAACTTATAGAATGTCACTTAATTTAAATGTGAAAGTGGTTGAACCGGTGCAGGTTTTACTGTTTATTCTCAAACATAACAATAAAATAAATACAATTATATTTTTTAATGAAAAATGAATAAAGCTTACTGTTTACTTCATAGGGTTTACAACTAAATCATACAAAGTAGAACGTTTTAAACAGATAAACAATGGGAATAATAAACTAGAGAATAAACATAGGGAATAGTGATTTTAAATGCAGAGGAGAGACTATTATTAGCATTTTGAACACACTCTTGGAATAGGGTCAATATAAATGGTTTTCCTCCAGGTGAACTAAATTGAAAATGGGTATTCTCCCAAGATTTAAGAACAGTGTAGGGACTGGGTGGTGAGAAGGGGTGAGCAATAAGGAAGATATGTTCTGAATAAATGAGTTCAGAATATGTGCACTTTTTAGTTTGGAATAAAAAGCTGAAATGGGTTGTTTCTGTACCACTTTTTCTACCTAATATTTGCTCCAATTTATACTAAACCAATCGACTTGTCCTTGTTTCTATAGCGTCCGTAAGTGTGGTAGATTATATTTTCCAAATATGGCCGCCACCATGTCTTCCATTACACGTGCTTTTCAGTCAGGGACCATGGAACACATTTATGCAAATCAGAAAGTGCACGGAAGTGAAAGGAGGACCCAAACGAAAGCAACTACGAGCCACATTACTCTGTGCTGGGGATGCAGGTCAGGGGCAGAGGCCAGAGTATAAGCCAGGCGTCCTGGTGAAAAACACTGAACTCAAAGTGGAGTGCAAAGCAAGACCAGTGAAGGTTTTTCTCTGGAACTGCTGTCGTGGCCATTGCCTTCACATGCACACATTCCTGTGGGCTGAAGGACGAGCAGCTTCAGCTACTAGCAGGGAAATGATCCAGCAAAGGGCGTTCTCTCAAGCCATTGCACACATTGCTGAGGAAGAGCTGCTGTTCCATGAAGTAGATTTTCTGTCCTGATAAACCCTGTTTATTTTGCTGCCCCAGCTCCCCACCGCCAGACATGCCCATATCCCTGCCCTTTAACAAGCTCTGTTCAATGATTCACACGCCTGTCTGCCTTTCCTTTAAAAAAACAAGCCATATAAATCCAACAGCAAAGGAAACCACACCAGCTTCCTTGAATCAGCAGCCTATTCATTCATTCTTAAAAAAATATATAAAAGGACATTTAGAGCTCATTACACATGCAAGGGCAATCAACAGCATGAAAGTGAAAGATCGAAATTACCACGACCCAGAGCCCGCAGAGACAATTCAGAAAAAATAAAGAACATTAAGAGCTCTGATTTCTATGTTTAGGGAAATTTATGTTATTATACTCATATAACAAGCAGAGAATATTTTTTAAATGAGCTATTAGGAAAAAAGGAGGCTTTGGAAATTGAACAAAGAGAAGTGTAGGTAAAACATCATTTGATAGAAGCGCTATATGGTGAAATTGATGACACCTCCTGTCGTAGAGATAGGAGACACAGAGAAAATGGTGTAAAAAAGAAAAAGAGCACGAAGGAGAGAAATATATTACTCCAAATGGCTTAATATCTTAATATGATATGTGCCCCCAGAAGAAAAAACAAATAATTAACCAAGAAAGAAAGTGATCAAAGAAATTAAATACAATTTCCCACAGGTGAAGGAAAAGCGCCACACCCTGGAGAAGACACATAGAAGGTACTTTCTCATGACACTGGCACACTACAAGAAAAGGCAAGATTAAGAGAGTTACCAGAAAGGTAATGATGAGCAAAAAACAGAGGCACAGAGGAGAAAACCCTTTTCCAGTCAAGGTGTGTGTTGTGGGCTGCTGACGTGGTTGGTGGCTAGAACATGGTGGAGGATGCTTCTAAAATTATAACGGGAATAGTTTTGAGTTTATTATTCTATGCCCCAAATTGACACTTCCGAGTGAATGAGATGGTTTTCCTGGTACAAGGATTGAGAAAACATTTTCTACGCATTTTTTCTTGAGAATTGGTTAAAGAGATACCCTAGTAAACTACAGGAGAAAATCATCAAAGTGGAAGACTCAGGTTCGGCTCAGGAACCAAAGGAGAGAAATGTTGGACTGTAAACTGCACAGGCATCCAGAAAAGAGCAGGCTAAGGATTAGAAGAGAGGACTGATGAGCTAAAGGGAAGAGATTTTGCTGGTCAAATGCTATTTTATATGTTTACATTGCTGTCAAAGCAAAATAAAACTTTAAAAATGTTTTTAAAAGTAAAGTAGCCTCCCAATGATCAAGCTATTTCCCGCCTTTTAAAAAAATCATTTTATTAGGGGCTCATACAACTTTTATCACAATCCATACATACATCAATTGTGTAAAGCACGTTTGTACATTCATTGCCCTCATCATTCTCAAAACATTTCCTCTCCACTTAAGCCCCCGGCATTAGGTCCTCATTTTTCCCT
>NW_022107431.1:53875065-53882659 GCF_000313985.2 Echinops telfairi | reverse complement strand
ATATATATATATATGAATCTATATGCTCTGATATATAATTTTATGATATGAAGACTATCTATGGATATAATTGAATATGCATATGTCATCACCAACTATTCCCTGCAGACATACACATATGTATGCACACATACACACAAGCACACATACATGCATGCACATGTACATACAAACACACCTCCCAATTTTATTAAGGACATTTATGCTATGTGTACCTTCAAGAGAAGATCTGTTATAACTTACTATTATTAGTCACAACACCCACCAGAGTAGTGGGTTCACATGTAGTTGATATCAATATTTGTGGAATGTATTAATTTTCATAGGATGAGTTCTCTAGAGAAACAAAACCATCTCTTAACACTTCTTGCAGAGTGGCTATTCGTTTCAAGCCACTTCTTGGTTAGCGGCAGAGCTCTTAACTACTGTGCCACTAGAGTCCCTGATATATACATATATAATTAAATTATATTTTGGTCAATGTATGATTTAATAATGTATATCATAAAATCTTGACTTTACATAATTATTCTGTTTTGGAAGAAGTACAGACAGAATGCTCAGTGAAGGCAAGGATGGCCAGACTTTGTCTCATGAACTTTGGACATGTTAGCAGTAGAGACCAGTCACTTGTTAAAGACATCATGCTCGGTACAGGCAGAGACCACAACAAGATGGATTGGCACAGTGGCCGAACGTCTGGGCTTTCACGTCAGAGCAATTGGTGCAGGAGCAGCCAGTGTCCTTTTTGCTGCACAGAGGACCAGTAGGAGTCAGAACTGACTCAATGGTACTTAACAACAGCTACATAGGAGGGGATTGAGGATCATCCATTTCAAGACTTAGATACAACCGTGAAGGGGTGTTCAAAGCCCATCAAGAAGTATTAAGCACATTTTAAGTTGAGGGAACTGTGACTTACCTAGAGTTGTAGTTCTTATCAAACGGATTATAGTTATTTAAAATCCAACTCTGCTAACCTCAAGATGAACTAACGTTTTATAATGAAGTGGCTAATGCACCTTTTGTGAACTTTGGAATTGAACTAGTTGAAGGAGGAGAGACATATGAGGTAGATTCTTTTTCTCTTCTCCCAAGAAAGCACACAGAGCACAGTTTACGGGCTTTCCAATGTGGACTCCGATTGGAAGTTCTCACTTTGCAGTCAGCATTTGGTAGCTAAGACATTCTGTCATCATGAAAGAGGCTAAATTATTATTTTTTAATTCTTGAAAGGAAATGGGAGGCATATTGATTTTAATAAAATGAACTTTTAAAACTATGTTTCTTAACTTCTCTGAGCTACATAGAAGAAGACAGTTGGCTCACGTGATCTCCAAGGTTCTGCTAAGACTACTTTATTTTCCACATTATGAAGAAAAGCACTTGCGTTTTATCCAGCTATTCATAGGTTGGCTCTTTTCTAGTTTTTCACTCTAATCCTAGAGAGTTTTCCCCATAGGACATATTAAAGAGTCATAGATGATGGAGGTGACTTTAAAAATATTTACATGGGTCTACAGCCCCCTGTTCAATGACACTAATTTTGTTAAATCCTGTTAAAATTTAAGGGTGGGGTGTTGTGTGAAATACATTTAAATCAGTGTGTAATTTTTAGGTGTTCATGCTTATCTGTTTCTGAAGTGGCTAGAAATTATATTCACTTTTTATATCTCCCAAACATATCCCCTCACAGCAAAGGACATGTCGCGGGTATCTTGCTGACAGGAAGAATGGTCTGTGTTAGCGATAACAGCCAAGTTCCTGTTCACTGACCCTGCCATTATCTGCTGGGTGCCACCTCTCATACCTTCTATAGACTTGCTGTGCAAGTTTTCAAATGACCATCCTGTCAACCTTTTCATGGGGTGAGGGCATCCAGATGGCCACACCTGCCAAATAGAGAAAATGACACTTGTAATTACCCGACAGTCACCTCTGTTCTGACTCGGCAGGGCCAATGACACAGATTAAAATATAACACGTGAGAAAACTGCTGCTTCTCCTGGGAAGATACATATTTTCTAAAGAAAGAAAACTATTTTGGAACTTCTGGATGTGACAACCTTTCTTGTTCACACTCAGTAAACACATGAATTGGATTCTTTTGAATGTCAATTAGCAGTGCTTTTGCCAGGAATACTGGCAATGATGCTGTTTTTAGCACTGAAAAAATCCAGTGGGAGAAATGAGGAATTTAGCACATTGGAGGTGTTATGATTTCTCTGTGTCTAACAGTGTATGCAAATCTTTACAATGAATTAAGCTTTCAATCAGTAAGATTGGCTATTTGGTTGCTAGGCTTTAAGAGAAGGGTTTTGTTTGTTTGGTTTGTCTTTTTTTTAAGTGATAGAATAATAAATTCTTAAATTGATTCTACTTTCTGAGGCAAGTCCCATTACCCCTTATTGAGTAGTTGGACTGAGAAGCTTATCAGACAAATGAGGCCAAGGTCAGGGGTGTCTTCAAACTTCAAGAGCTAGTTGCCATCTTATAGGAAATGGCTCTGACCCTCAGGTATCATTTATGCCCCTGATCTACCATTTCTCCAATGGATGGTGTTTGTCCCTGAAGACCATGAAAGAGGTCATGTGATAAACCGTTATGATACTGAAAATAAAACTGAGAACTGGGATGACTATGAATTTGTAGCATCTGTTCTATATTAAGCTTCGACACAATATTTTTTGGTCTGAAATAGCAAAATCATTTGGCTTAATATATTTTTCTCCAGTTATGATATTGGAGAGAGGATTTAAGAATGACTTTGTGTCAGTTGATCTGATTCATTTTCATGCAAATTCAACTTCCTCATGATAAATTCTCAGACCAAGGTATTGTAAAATACAGGGCAATAGATAAAAATTTTAATAGGAACAAATAACACAGAGTAGAATAATGTTGAAACCCAGTAAGTTCCCGGGACAATATAGAGTGATTATTGTTAATTCCTATAGTTAGAATTCAAGGGTCCAAAACACAGCTCTGACACATATTACCTTTACCTGAAGCACCATTCTTCCTCTATCTGGAAGTTGGTTTCCTCACCTTTAAAATGTAAATGATAAAACTACCAAGCTCAGATGATTATTGTGAGGATTAAATGAATTAGTTCACATGAAATGATAGGCAATTCTCAGTTCCAGTTCATTATTGTAAATACTGGTGCTTATGGTTACCAGTCACTGAATGAAGTTGTAGAAGAAGGCTAGATGTAAAGTTTCCTGTCTTTTTATTTTTAATGCAGAACAACTGATCTTAGAGTTCACTGGTGTATCTTAAGGGGTCTGTGTTATACAGCGTTTGTGTACATGTTGGGGGAGAACAGTATTAAAGATGGCCGAAACATTTCACATGAAAGCGTTAAGAGAAGAGCCAATGCAGCTATAAAAATAGATCCTCAACAGGCAGAGTATTAATATTGCTCTGGTTTGTGGGTCAGGAGGGTAGCGGCACTCACAGTGAGCCTTCCAGAGGATAAAATTGGATGAGGACCATGTTATTGACTTTGCTTTCCACATTGCTCTAGCTCCTATCCGGTCTTTGGTGTTTGAAGTCTTGTAAACGAATTCCTGTCACCAAGATTAAGGTGCCAACGCTCTCTTGTATTCCTCATTAAGGAGACGGGAGGTGTGAAATGCAAGAAGGGTATTATAATCATAGTTTTATTTAAGAAGGGTGAGAGGTACATTTTCAACATCCAGTAAGTGTTTAAATACTCGAGATAGCAATGTTTATGGTCAGATGACTGCAAATAATCCGAGCAAGAAAAGCCCACAGCACAGACAGAAATTTTAGAGCACTGGGCTTCTACCTAGGATGCTAGGTGGCACAGTAGGTTGAGCACTGAGTGGCTAACAGAGAGGTTGGTAGGTGAAATCCACCAGCTGCTTCATGGGAGAAATATGAGGTAGCTGTTTGCTTTAGTAAATGTTTACCAGCTCAGAGCCTCTACGGAGTAGTTGTGCTCTGTCCTGTAGTCCCCAGGAGTCACAATCAATCAGACAGAAAGGCTCTCTAAGTTTGGGCCACTTCCACTTCTTTTCTCTACTGAAACTGGAGGTCAAGAAAAATAGTGACAGCCTCTAGAAAAATGGGACTATTGCATGCTGTGTTTATTATTCAGTTGGAAGAAAGGGTTCTTGGTAATTGGTTTTCTGATTATGTTTTCAATAAGTGCCATCAATTCAGCTCTGATTCATAGCAAGTCTATATACAATAGAGTGGTTACGTAAAGGCAGGCAAATGATATTAGAAAACATAATAGTCGAGAAAAAGAAAATATGAGCACATCCTGTTTCTGTTACAGTATTCAAATACTCATGTAAATTGTGAGCACATATTGTTTCCATTACCATATTCTAATACTCTTAACCAACCTGACACTCAATCTGTCAGATTTGTTTGACTTGACATTTCCACAACTCTGATGAACTCTGCAATTGGTCCTGGTTAGATGCAAGAAGATAAATGTTGCTAGAAAATATGCAACTGACTGATTTCACTTAAAAGTGACAATATTTTTCAAATGATTTCAAATTTGATAGTGCTCTATAACCCTATGGCAATTCCCTAAAGTGTTCATGTATCCTCCTTCAACGTAATTCATGACATTTTCTTCTCCTTCTATCTGATTGCTTTTCTTTATTCTTCTTAGGGAAAACGGAAGTCCTCCGATGGGAATGTTCTCTTCTTCCTGTCAGAGAATCAAGGAGCCTGCTGTCTGTGCCCACACTCGGATCTGCATCCCAAACTCTCTGCCACATTGTTTACTCTCTGGGGTTTACCGCTTTCGTTGAACCTCAGTGTCCCATGCAGCACCAATTTTTTCCTATGTATTGGATTTCTCTGCTTTGAAATTATAATCTTTAAAAAAAACTACATTTAAGTGCACATCTACTACCTCTTAATGAGCAATCTTTGGGCTTTATTAAATTTCTTGAATGGACTATCTATATTACATTCTTCTGTTAAATTATGTTGGATTTACCAAACGCTTCTTTTTATGAGTTCTCCAGGTGTAATCGATGCATTTTAGAGATTATTCCAGACTTTAGTCTTATGATGCATTTACACTCTTAAGAATTATGGAAGATTCCAAATATTTTGTATTTTGTGGTTGATATCTATGACTATTAATAACTGGTGTGACTATTAATATTAAAATTATAAAGGAAAATTTCTGAATCTTTAATAAACCTGTCATATGTTAGCATCATTGGTAAACTTGATGAAAACAGCTTTGTTATGAAATAAATGCCCAGTGAAAAATGTGACCTTGCCGTACACTTGAGCATGTCTCTATTGTCTTTTGTACTGTTGTGGTTGTTAGGTGCCATCAGATCAGGTTCAGCTCACAGCAACCTTTCGGAGAGCAGTGTGAAACACCACCCAGTCGTGCACCACCTGCACAGTTGTTAGGCTTGAGCTCGTTTTTTGCAGCCTTTGTGTTGTATCTTGTTGATGGCCTCCTCTATTTCACTGCTTCACAACTTCACCAAGCATGATGTCCTTTTCCTTGGATTGGTCTTTCCTAATGTCCAAAGAATGTGAGATGAATTCTCACCATTCTTACTTCTAAGGAGCATTCTGGCTGTACTTTTAAGAGAGATTTTTTTTGTTATTTTGATACACTCAACATTCCTTACCAACACCTCATTCAAATGCATTCATTTTTCTTTGGCATTCTTTATTTAATGTCCAAGTTACAAGACTATCACAGAATTGAAAATATCATGGCTTGAGTTAGGTGCAGTTAGACCTCAAAGTAACATACTTGTTTTTCAATACTTTTTTTAAAAGAGGTTTTGTACAGCAGATTTACCTAATGCAATGTGTTATTTGATCTCTTGAGTGCTGCTTCCTTGAATGTTGATTGTGGATTCAAGTAAGCCAAAATCCTGACAACTTCTACCTTCTCTACAATTATCATAATGTTTCCTATTGGTCAGTGGTGTGGATTTTGGTTTTCTTTGTATTGGGCCATAGTACATCCTGAATGCTGCAATCATTAATCTTCATCAGCAGGTGCTTCACATTTTCCTTACTTTCAGCAAGTAAAGTTGTGTCATCTTCATATTGAAGGCTGTTAATAAGCCTTCCTCCGATCCTGCTGCCTCCTTATTCTTCATATAATCCAGCTTCTGTGATTAATTACTCAGCACAGAGAATGAACAAATATGATGAGAGGATACAATTCTAAAGCACATCATTCCTGATTTTGAACTGTGCATTACCTCGTTGTGTTCACATAACTGCTTCCAGATCCATGTACACATTCTGCATATATACAACAAAATATGAAGAATTCCCCCTTTTTTCAAGACTATCCATTTTATTTTTTATGATCCACAGAGTTGAATATCTTTGCATAGTCAATGCAACACAAGTAAACATCTTTCTAGTTTTCTCTGTTTTCAACCAAGAGTCATATGGTGTCAGCAATTATATCCCTTGTTCTGCATCCTCTTCTAAATCTGGCCTAACTCTCTGACAGCTCCTTGTCACTATACCATTTCAATCATTGTTGGATTATCTTCAGCAAACTTTTACTTGTGTGTGATATCAATGATATTGTTCTACAATTTAAACATTCTGTGGATCACCTTTCTTTTAAAGGAGTACAAATATGGATCTCTTCCAGTCAATTGGCCAAGTAGCTGTCTTCCAAATTTCTTGGCATAGACTATTGACTACTTCCAGTGCTTATCAGCTTGAAACATTTCATTTTTTTAGTCTATCAGGTTTTTTTAAAAAATTTTTTATGGGCTCACACAACTCTTATAACAATCCATACATACATCAATTGTGTAAAGCACATTTGTACATTCATTGTCCTCATCATTCTCAAAACATCCACTCTCCACCCAAGCCCCTGGCATCAGCTCCTCATTTTTCCCCTCCCTCCCCACACTCCCCTCCCTCAAGAACCCTTGATAATTTAAAAAATATTATTTTGTCATATCTTGCACCGTCCGACGTCTCCCTTCACCCACTTTTCTGTTGCCTGTCCCCCAGGGAGGAGGTTATATGTTGATCTTTGTAATCAGTTCCCCCTTTCCAACCCACACTCCCTCTACTCTCCCAGTATCGCCACTCACACCACTGGTCTTGAAGGGATCATCTGTCCTGGATTCCCTGTGTTTCCAGTTCTTATCTGTAGCAGTGTATATCCTCTGGTCTAACCAGACCTGTGAGGTAGAATTGGTATCATAATAGTGGCGGGAGGGGGGAAGGAAGTATTTAGAAACTAGAGGAAAGTTGTCTGTTTCATCCTTGCTACACTGCACCTTGACTAGCTTGTCTCCTCCCTGAGACCCTTCTGTAAGGGTGTCCAGTGGTCTACAAATGAGTCCATCAGTTCTCGGAGGCTTGTGTTTCCCTAATGTTTTCAGTGCAGCTTGAACTTCTTCCTTCAGTGCCATTGGTGCTACCTTTTGAAGTGGTTGAATGTCAACTAGTCCTTTTGGTACAATGACTCTGTATTTCTTTCCATCTTTTTTTGATGCTTCCTGCATTATTCAATATTTTGCCCACAGAATCTTTCAGTATTGCAACTCTAACTTGAATTTTTTCTTTGCTGAAGACAATGGGT
>NW_022107431.1:53872399-53873900 GCF_000313985.2 Echinops telfairi | reverse complement strand
CAAGTGGAAAGCGGGTGTGTGAGAATGATGAAGTCAACATATGTACTAATGTGCTGGACACAAATGACGTATGTACGGATTGTGATGAGTTGTATGAGCCCCTAATAAAATGACTGTTTAATAAAAAAGATGTTAACTTTGAGTTTTCTAACTCCAGATCTTTCATATTTAATTATAACATTTTAACTTTTCTTCTTGTGCTGTCCTTTGAAATTTTTTGTTCAGCTCTTTGACTTCACAATTTATTCCACATGCCTTAGATAATCTATGATCAGGAACAAGTTTGAGTCTCTTCTGACATCCACTTTGATATTTTCTTTTTTTCCCCGTTTTATTTTGACCTTTTTCTTTTATTACATAGGATATTCTTGATGTCATTCCACAGCTTATCAGGTCTTCTGTTATTAGTGTTCAAGGCATCAAATCTGTTCTTGAGATGTTCTTGAAATATTGGTGGTGTATCCTCAAGATCATACTTTGGTTTTTGTGGACTTGTATAATTTCCTTCAGCTTCAGACTGAACTTCGTACAAGCAATTGATAATCTGGATGATCTGCTCCACAGTCAGCCCCTGTCTTGTTTTACCTGCTGATATGAAGCTTCTCCATTGTCTCTTCCCACAGATATATTCAGTTTGATTTCTATTTCATCTGGAGAAATTCATGTGTATAGTCACTTTTTGTATTGTTGATAAAAAAGTATTTGCTATGAACAAGGTATTGGTATTGCAAAAGGTGATCTCCAGCTTCATTTCTGTCACTAAAACCATATTTCCAACTACTGCTTCTTCATCTGATTCCAACTTTTGCGTTCCAATCACCAATGACTAGCAATGCATCTTGGTTGCATGTGTGATCAATTTCAGACTGAAGACACTGGTAGAATTCTTCAGTTTCTGCAGCACTAGCTTTCGTGGCTGGTGCATAAAATTATGTCAGAGTTATATTGACTGTTCTTCCTTGTACAGAGAGATGTTCTGCTACCACAGACAGGATTATGCTTCTAGAAAGACCTTGACACGTCCCTCTGACTGTCAATATGAGGCCACTTCTCCTGCCTGTGTCATCCCTGGCATAGTAGTAAACCGTATGGTTTTCTCAGTCAAAATATCCAGTATCAGTCCATGTTAGCTCACTAATTCCTAGAGAATCAATCTTTATGCATTGTATTTCATTTTAAATGACTTGCAATTTTTCTAGTTTCAAACTTTTATATAAAGTATACTTTTAAACATACAAAACGCAGATGTTTTAATTATTAGTTCATGTTTTCAACTGTTTCTTCTCATTTTGACTTGTGTCCAACCAGCAAATGAAGGTCCGAAAGGTTTTACTCCTACAGGCTTTGTGCCATTGATTGACATTATTATCGATTTTACTTTGAGAAGGCCGTGATGTCCCAGTCATATGTTGAGTGCCTTCTGGCCCAAGGAGCTTATGTTCTGGCACTTTCTCTGGCAATAGTCTGCTTCTATTCATTAGATTTTCAGTAACTGACAAGG
>NW_022107431.1:53869525-53870817 GCF_000313985.2 Echinops telfairi | reverse complement strand
CCCGAGACCCCTCTGCAAGGGGATCTCCAGTGGCCTACAAATGCGCTTTGGGTCTCCACTCCGCACTCCCCCATCATTCACTATGGTAAGATTTTTTGTTCTGATGATGCCTTATACCTGATCCCTTCGACACCTCGTGGTCATTCTGTTGGGAACTCCTACGCCATCCACTCTGTAGTCCTGATCCTTCCTCTCTCTTCTGAATTCCTGTTGTTCCTAAAGCTCCAGCAACCCTGACCAGGAAGTAATTTGAAGATCCTTATGGGACTTAAATTCTGTTCTCTTTGGTTTGCACAATGCCGAAACTACTGTTGTTTTGCCCCCCTGAGGGACTCAAAACTTGATGGGGCAACTTTTGGCTCTGTGTACATCGAAGAGCACAGGGTTCTTTGGTCAAGGGTTAGAGAGATGGAAACATCATAAACAGGTTATATAGACCTAGGGAGGGTTCATTAAGAAACAGTGGCTTCACATTTTGATATTTTTGTTTAATAAATGTTCTATGATTTTGTAGCAATACTTTTTGACTTATCCACATACAATCAATAATGCTTTTAAAACAAAATAGCTAGTAAATGATAAATATTTTCATTATTGAATATGAATATAAGAAATGTAATATTGAGGGGAAAATATGCCATATGGATATATAACAAAAAATTAAAAGCCTTTTCTTATGAAATGCTTGAATATTTTAATCACTATTTCACCTAACTCCTGTTTATAGTTATTTTTCAAGAGTATTTTTTGTACAGTTGAACCCCACAAATAAGCTTTTGGTTGGCTACTTCACATTTTATAATAATTCTTGCTGCCCCATATTAACTATGACTATATATTTAGCACTCAGTGTATTATCACTCTACTTAGTGTATTAGATTCATTAACTCATTAATTTTTTTTATTTTTATGTGAGTTTATTCAGTCACATAATTTTTATAATGTAAAAATTACTATCCTTATATAACAAATGAATAACTGATAATTACTCACTAAAAATGTGCTGAAAGAATGAAGTCCTTTATCTACAGTTCTCCACTTCTTCCATTACCTTCTTTACCACCCCCCGTTCATGGTTCATGTTGGAATGAGCTACCCACTTGGAAATCTAGACAGTCGTGTGTTGTTTCTGAATACTTTTTGGTATAACCATTACACTGGAGCCCATATTTCCACTAATTCATTTTAGAAGCTAATTGATGAACTCTTTTGATGCAGAGAAGGTACACCGAGGAGTTATCATTCATGAAACTCCTCGCTCTCAAGAGCCAAGGCCAATGGAGCCCTTTACT
>NW_022107431.1:53865980-53868416 GCF_000313985.2 Echinops telfairi | reverse complement strand
AACCCTGTCTAACACAAGTTCCCAAACTGATTTGGCTTACTTACCTGTTTTCAGAAAATAAATAAATAAATCCTCAGTGTCCTCCCCTGCTCCACCCCAATGAAAATCTTTTATAGTATAGTCCACATCCACGATAACATGTAGGCCTTTGCTTTGGCAACCCCCCTCCCATCATTCTAGCTCCCCTAGAGAGACAGCACCACCCACTTTGGGAAACACCGGCTTAAAGGTTTGTGGGGAGAATTAGCCAGCGCATACAAGTGAAAATTGGTTTTATTCTAAAATACCTGAAAACCTTTAGTCACTTATCACATTTATGCTCTCTTCTACTTTTCCATGTGGCAAAAACGTTTTAAAATAAATACCTCTCCTTTTTTCCTCTGATCAATGTCCAAGATAATTATAAAGAGATACTTATCTTCTGCTAAAGGAGGAGGAACATTCTCAAAGACAAGGTCGTAAAGCTCGGTGTTCTTCTATCTCCCGATAGATCAATGTTCACTTGAACCCTACTATGATACGGGGCTGAAAACTCAACCCACTGTGGCTAGTGACACTAATGTTTCAGAATGTTTAACTGGAACATTTGGCTGGTGCCTCTAAATTCACGTGTCAATAAAAGAACCTAGCTCAATTTCCTTGTCTTTCTCCAAAATCAAACCAACCCAAACCTGTAAAGGTGGACTCCTAGTGACCCTATTGGAGAGAGTAGACCTGCCCCGAGGGTGTCCAGGGCTGTGCATTTTTATTGGTGCAGGCGACATAGTTTTCTCTCGTGTCGTAGCTGGTGGGTTTGAACTGTCACCCTTTATGTTAACTGCGGTGTACTAAAATGCAGTCCTAGCACTGAACCACTTGCTCCCCTTCCTTTCTTTAGGCTTCACGGATATTTTAGGTCTAAATGTGCTCCCCACACATCTTTAATAAGTTAAAAATATAGTTCATTTTTGGGAAATAAACTAGGAAAATGTCACATAAAAAACTATTTACAGTTTGAAAAATGAGGTGCTTTAGAGCCTTTGAGAGAAAACAAAACAAAACACATTTTAACTTTTTTTTAAACTATCCCATGGAAACTTCTGGTAGATTAAGTCTGCTTCTGTTATCCCCCCACCCCATTATTTCTTTATATATATATTTTAGGGCATTTTGTCTTATTCTGTTCCCTTCTGAAATGGATTACTTCTCTTGGAATTCTGGTGGGACAAGGATTGGATTGCTAACTGCAAGGACCTCAGTTCAAGTCTACTAGCCTTTGTGAAGGAGAAAGATGAGGATATTTGCTTCCACAAAGATTTAAGGTCACAGAAGATTTATAAAGGGTTATTTTGAGTCATAATAGACTCAGCAGAAGTGTTATGTGTGTGTTTGTCTGTTTTATAAACATAATATTCCCCATCAAGAAAGCATTTAATTTTTCAATACTTTGAATATAAAGAGTTGTGACAGCTCATCATTAATCACTGAAAAGCTATACATTTTTCCCTTGTCTTTCTGCTTGTCCTCCCACCCACTGCCCCAGATTCTCTGATATACTCCTTGATGAAATTTTGCTATATTTTTGAACCCGTTGTCATGTTTGGAGCAGTATTTCCAAAAGTGGGCCAAACAGCCCTGTGTAGGGTGCTAGAATGAGCTGGGGGCCCATAAAAGCAGATACCTATATTTTATCCTGGATTATGCGCTATAGTATAAAATTTTTCCTAGCCAGGATTGAGGGGGTGGTACTGGGTATGTTTTTTTAAAGGAAAGCAGTAGGCCAAAAAAATTTGGGAACCTGTAGTTGGAGACCATAAGGAAAAGTACATAAATAAACGTTAAAGCTAAGGATTTTATCTGGATTATCTTTTCCAGGTATGAGTTTTTAAACTATTGGTTAAATAATTATTTTTTGGTTAAATAAACAACTTAACTGACATGTTTTGAACACAATTCTATTTTCATGGCAAGATATGTCTGAATAGATTTTTTTCAGGAACCCAAATTTATTTTATTGTTTTATAATTTCCTAGGTGTTTGGCTTCATCCCCCTGATAGAAATTTCTCATGGCCAACCACATTCTAGATAATGTACAGTCTAAGAGAATACTTTGAGTTAAGAATGGAATTGTGGAAGACTCAGCCATTGAAGATGGTGAAAGAACCTATGCGAGAAAGAGAAGTAAGACATTTGAGGCCATTTTAGGGGAGGGGGGGTTTAAAACAGAACTCTTTAAAAGAGTGCTATTAATAAATGATAGGCAAGGAAGATATTTTGGACAGGTGAGATGTAGTTTATTAATATGGCCCTTCAAGCAATAATTCCTTTTATGAAGTGGCATCTAGCTTCTCTGGTTGTGGTATAATCCCATTTTGGAGGGAATTACAGGATTAAAGTGGTGCCTATTTGGAGTCTTCACCGGCCAATGGAGCCCTTTACTATGTCACCATTGACAG
>NW_022107431.1:53862572-53865530 GCF_000313985.2 Echinops telfairi | reverse complement strand
TTTGTGTATACAATTTCTATACTGAGCCCTTATATCAACCCAGTGCTTTGAGGAGACAATCATATCCTTTGATGTACAGAAGCTTCTTTCCAGTTAAACTCTTGCAAGTCCACATCCAAAAGCAAAGTCAAATCAGGACAGGCCGACCATAAAGTCAGTAGCAAAATGCTCCCATTCACAGTCTCAAAAATCTTCTCTTTGTCTGGTCGGGTTCTAGTCAACTCAAAGTGGGCTGCCTTGCTTAGCCTCATCAGGGTGCCCATTGGTTGCCTCACCTTTAGATCATGTGCCCTGTCACAAATTTCTTAACAACCCTAGCACCTTTGGGCTAGATCATGAACTTCAGACCAGTCAACCTGCTCTCATCTTCTCTTCTAGCTCCTGTGAACCAGGGCCACAGCTGTCATTGGCCAGACTCAGCCCATCTCTTTATTGCTGCATTTCTCACACTTCCACACAATAAATGGATCCAGGTGGTCACCTAGCAAGCATTTCTGGCTGCCCACTGGTTCCCCTTTAACCTTCAGCCCTAGAGAGGAGAGGTTCGTCTCAGCTCCAGATTTTCCCTGCTTTGGGGCACAAGCCCCTAGTTCAAAATTCAAAAAGCCAAAGAGTTTCTTTTTTTTCACTTCAGTCTGTCAACAGCCCCCTAGGCAAGTCTCTTTGAATGCAAACGTCCTGAGTTCTCCAAAGAAATTGTTGGGGCTTATCTTTCCAGACCCTTCTTTGCAGGCATGTCCTAACCCATCTAAGGATTCAAATTGATGGCTGAAGGCAAGTATGCTACTCAATGCTCTGTTTTCACTTTCCAAACACCATTTCTTGTGTGTGTGTGTGTGTGTGTGTGTGTGTGTGTGTGTGTGTGTGAAAGAGCTTTATATACAATAGCAGTTAAATATTGATGAAACATCTCAGCCCAGTACAGATCAAGTCCCTAAATCTGATATTAGCCCATATGTTCTGATACAAATCTATAAATTCCTCTTCAGGCATAGGAACAGTTGTGAGGAAGGTTGTGGTAGTTACATAATCGCATGTCAATTTGAGGTTATGAGTGAAGGGGTGGAATCTAGCCGGTTAATCATTATATAGCCAATGAGGCCTCTGTGAGGGCATGGCCTTTTCCTGAGGATTCTGGGAACTCCGCTAATTCCTCCCTGGAGATGGGAGACACACTCCCTCTCTGCTCACTCCCTGAGAGACTCTCTACTGACAAAACACATGGAACTATGCTAGTGCCCTGAGCTGGAGAAGCCATGTGGAGACCCCTGCCAGCACTGAGATGCTTACAATGCCACTGGATCCACAAGACTTTCCACCCATTGGCTTGTGATCTTCCCGCATTCGGCATCCTTGCATGTGTTTCATGAGTGTGAATTTATAGATTTGTATCAGACCCAAACACCATTTCTATCAACCGTTATATCAATAACAATACACAGAAGAAAACAGTATAAACCTAATACAGCCAGATCCTACACTCAATTCTTAAAATAGTCAAGTCCTTATCTGTTTTATCTTAATCCTTATCTAAACTGTTCCATTGATATGAAATATGGTCTTAGGCCTCTGACTGCATCAATCCAGGGTGGGGCCTTCTGTCAGCCATTTTGATCTTCCATCAGCCATTTGCACTAAGCAGCATGGTCTCTGAGAAATTCAAGGGGCGAGTTTGCTCCCTGAGCACAAAATAGACATTAATACTCACCATTCCAAACAGGAATAATCAAAGACAACAACCAAAGAAAATAATCAAAACTTTAATTCTTCATGTTCTTTCTAGAAAACAACTCAGTAAACTGCATGGCCATATCTGACTTCTGGCTAGCCAACGAAGAAAACTACCATGAGGCAGAGATCAAACAAACTTCCACTCTCCATCTTTATGATTTGTTTGTCTAATACCCCACTCCCGAGGTACCATAATGTGTTAGTCTGGGTAGACTAGAGAATAAATCCAGAGACACTCATATATGAATGAGAGAGAGCTTTATATCAAAGAATAATTGTACATTAAGAAAACATTGAAGCCCAGTCCAGATCAAGTCCATAAGTTCGATATTAGCCCATGAGTTCCTCTTCAGACTCACATAGCACATGCAGTGATGGAGAATGCAGGAAGTTTACTGACCAGGAGTTGGAAAGTCCTGTAGATCCAATGTCAGTGGATGCATCTCCAGGGCTCTGGCTGCCATCAGTGCGGCTCCATATGGCTTGTCAACAGAATGTGAAGCAGAGAGAGTGTGTGTCTTCTCTGGAAGGAAAGAAGACCAGAGTTCCCATAATCTTCAGATGAAGGCCATGCCCACACAGAGGCATCATTGGCTATGACCTGATTGACAGGCTAGACTCCACTCCTTCACTCAAGTTGACAGGAGATTATGTAACTGCCACAGCTGGGTTATCTAGAAAAACAAATCCAGTGATACTCACCTATGTATAAGAATGAGCTTTATATCAACAAGTAATTATATGTGAAGAAGGCATTCCAGCCCAGTCCAACATAAGTCCATAAGTCAAATGCTAGTTTGTAAGTCCCTCTTCAAATTTACAAAGGCACATTTAATGATGCCGAATACAGGAAGATTCCAGGGTGGTGGGTGTAGAGTCATTTGAATCCAAGGTTAATGGAAACAAGGCAGGACATTGGGAGTGCTCAAGGGTCTGTGGCAGAGTCCTGGTAAGCAGGAAGGTGAAGGAGCAGAGAGAGAGAGAGAGGGAGATTTCCCATCTCCCTGGTTATAAGAAGGCCACATCTCTAAAGAGGTATCCTCAGACTTTGACCTGATTGTCAGGTTGGGTTCCACCTCTATACTTTCATACATCTTTGAGTTGACATCAAACTACCACAATTGGGGCTATGACCTGCTAAAATATAAATGCATATACCTCTACATAAGAATGAGCCATCTTGGACATTGGGCCTCCACTCAAGCACTTACTCATTACAAGAACACA
>NW_022107431.1:53836852-53861259 GCF_000313985.2 Echinops telfairi | reverse complement strand
GATATTGAGGGCTAAAGTAGAAGCCAAATGTTTTGAGACTGATGAGGGCAACTGGTGTACATAGGTGCCTGACTCAATGGATGGATGTATGGGCTGTGATAAGAAATGTATGAGCCCTCAACAAAATAATTAAAAAAAACAAAAGAATAATGAGGGTAACAAATGTACAAATGTGCTTTATACAATTGATGTATGTATGGATTGTGATGAGTTGTATAAGCCCCCAATTAAAAATATATATAGAAAAATAAATAAATAAAATAAAATATTACATACGTGGAAAAAAAAAAAAGAATAAGCCATCTCAGAAGCAGGAACCAAGAGAGAAATTCCAGGATCATGTAAGAAAAAGGGCCACCAGCAGAGAATGTTCAAGATTTCTGTAAGTGGTGAAGGTCTAGACCACATACCAGAGGCTGTGTCATGGAGACCATGGGACAGAGCCAAGAAGTCAGGCCAAGATCAGAGGTTGAGACAGACAGAGCAGCAGCCCCGAGACTACAAGACTGTGAGGCAAAGCCATGGGCTGACTTCCCGGCCCACATACGCAGAGGCCAAGGGAGGATGTGGTTGAGAATCTGAGGACTAGAAAGAAACTTGGCTGCCGGCTGAGGGGAAGACCAGTGACTATATTCTTACTGTCTACTGATTCTAACGTGTGGTAACTTGTTAACTTGCCTAAGAGAGCCTCGTAATTGTGAGTTTCGTCTATGTGGCCATTGCAGTGAGTTACTGAATCCAGCAGAGAAGTGGAGTGTTGTGTTTGGTGTTACCAACCCACACCAAACAAACAAACAACAAGTCGAGGTTGCCTCATCGTGGCCCTACAGGACAAGGTGGCACTGCCCGGTGGGTTTCTGGGACAGTCACTGTGTGCAGGAATAGAAAGCCTGTCTTCCTCCCACAGAGCTGCTGGGGGTTTCACTGCTGACATTTTGGATCATAGCCCGACTTGTTACCAAGATGCCACCAGGGCTCCTTCTAAAAGAAAAACTGAGGCGGGAGACATGTCTTCAGGGAGTCGGCCTTTGTTTGTGTGTGGAGATAGGTTCTCCTCCTCCCTTGTGTAGTCAAAGGCAGTCAGATATGGCGCCAGTGCTGTTTCCTCAGCAGTAATCTTGAGATGGGTTGACACGGTGGCTGAAACGATGGGTTCAGGCATAGGAACAATTGTGAGGATGGCACAAGACCCTCCGTGTGTCATTCTGTTGTGCATAGGGTCGCTATGGGTTAGAATTAACTCGATGGCACATAACAACCACAACAATCTTGAGGACCTGGTAGTGTTGTGTACACATTGAGAGGTCAACAAAGAAAGTGCTGTTCATATGGTATTTTGCACACAATAAATTGGCAATTCATTATTAGTGATATGGAGATAGAAAGAGCTGCAAATTTATAACCACCACCATATTATAGGAAATATGTTGAAGGAAATATTTCAAGGAAAGATCAGGGTGAATATGGAAATAATGTTAATGTCTCTTGTTAAAATTCTCAATAGGGTGTTATTTACCAGGGAGCTGCATTAAGAAAGGGTTGGGAAAGGAAGTGTTCAGGCTCCTACTTTGAGTAAAATTGAGTTGACAATTTTTGCTAAAGCAGGAGTAATCAAACCTGTTATGTGAGCAGCCAGTGACTATTTTAGGATTTACAGGTCATAGAAGGGGGACCACCCCACGCCCCCGCACCACCACCACCCCCCCCCCAAAAGCAGAAAAAAGTTTCCCTGGGCGGAGTCTTTGTAGTACACATTTTTCTCACTAGGCGAGCATGAAGCAACTCACTCTGAGTCAAGTGCCCCCCCCGTGACAATGCCTGGGAAGGTTCTCTCTGGTCACAGTGAATTTTTTCATAAAAGCAGTTTCTCTGGAACTTCGGTTTTTTGTGATGACCACTTAAAGAAAACAGCGTGTGGCTGTGAAATTTTGTTTCCTGCTCAGGAAAAATGGCACAAAAACTGTTGTGATGTTGAACACAGCTTATAAGGACAGCACTATGGGAAAAACTCCAGTGTACAAGTGGTTTTCTTGTTTCAAAAAGGGTGAAAAGTCAATTGGTGACAAACCTCATTCTGGACATCTGTCAACTTATCAAACAGACAAAAGTGCCAACTTGTAGTGCATTTAGAGTTCATTCCACCAGGTCAGACTATTAATCAAGATTTCTGTTTTGAAGTTCTGAAAAGATAGCTTAACAGTGTGCGACAAAAAAGGCCTGATTTGTGGCAGATGGGGGAACTGGTTTTTGCCACCACGACAATGCACCTGCTCATGAAGCCAGCTCAGTGAGCCAGTTTTTGGCAAAAACCAGCATGCCACTCTTCCCCTTCACACCTTACTCATTTGACCTCGCTCAGTGTGACTTCTTTTTTCCCCCCCTGCAAGTGAAGAGGGGCATGAAACAACAGCGAGTTGACAATATGGAAGAGTTGAAGAAAAAAAGAAGAAACAAAACCGAGGGAGGTGCTATTGGCTATCCAAACAGATGAGTTTGAAAATTGTTTCTAAGAATGGAATCACAGATTTGACAAATGCACTAAATGTAATGAAGGGTACTTTGAAGGTGATAAGGTTGTTTTGTAAAAAAATTTATTTACATAGTTTTGATGAAAAAAATTCCATTTCATTATGGGTACCTCCTTGTACAGTCGCTAACTTTGGACATACCATCTGAAAGACTAAGGTTATTAAAGTACATCTTATTGGGTAAAATGCCAATGAAGAAGAGGGACATCCCCAGTGCAATGGCGGCAACAGTGGACCCAACAATGCTCATGGTCAAGGAGAGTGCCGAGTGCAGGACGAGACGCTGTTTCCTTCTGTCCTACATAAAGTTGCCCTGAGTCAGAACCTTTTCAATTGCAACTGAGAACAACACAGGCTCTGTGATAGCTACTCAATACTGCTTAATCTATAAATACACGAGAATAGCTGTGTTCCACTAAAAGTGTATTTACATGAAAGGAAGATGACTGGATTTCACCAGCAAGTCATACGTCATTGACTTCTCGTCTAAGTCATGGAATAGGAGGAATTAGACAGATTTCGCTGACACACAATTTTATAACAGATAAGTTGCACTTTACTAGTTTAAAAATATTTAGAGAGAAGAACGAGGAGAGTGATAGGAATAGATAGTACTTTTAGTAGATAATGAAACACTTGGAGACATTTGGATAGATGATAATAAATGTTTTCTTCATGATATAAATAATATTTCCTCCCCTAAGTATTTGGACTAGAAATGCTGATGAAAGCAATATAAAGTGCATATATAAAACTATAAAATATTAAAAATAATGTATAGAAAACTCAAATACATGAATAATGGTTGAATATATTTTATTGGGTACTTCCTCTCTCTCTTCGTCCCCTCCCCGGCACCATAACATGTGGTCGATTAGTTCTTCCAAAAAGAATTCCCCTGGCATAGATAAGATGATTCTAAATTTCAGTGCACATTTTCAAAAAAGTTTCATAATAGAAAAAGTATTACCAGAGAAATATATTAAATTAGACTAAGTAAATATATTCCTCTTTAAAGGCATTTAAACAATAGATACCTTTTATTTTTTGTACATCTATAAATAGCTTGTAAAATACATTAAATATTTTAAAAATATAGTAGAAGAATATACTAGCAATGTTTAAGAATCAAACAGTATTTTTTTAAATAAAATACTTTTGCACACATTTTTCTCTGAAGCAAAAGAAAATAATAAAGAATAATTGCCTTAATTATTTTGTAAAGTGACAGATAAGAAAATAACAGCAATTATCTCAACATCTCACTCTAGGATGAAAGGGTTAAAAAAAACAACCCAACTTGTTTTTAACCCACCTCCTTCGAAGTTCTGCTGTGTATGTATTAATCATCACTAGAGAGGGCTAATGAGCACATGGATCAAATTTGATTCATCCCACCAATTCACATTAAACACCTGTCTGTACAAGGGGTATTGTTACTTACCAGTTAACACAATGTGGAGAACTTCCAAAAACTGAGTAGCACTCTGACAATGGTGACCTGTGCCCAAGGTGTTTTACAGTCTATAACATGGTCTTCATCTAAGTTAATGGAGACTTCTGTCCAGAGATTAAAGCAGGCTGGGAAAGGGCGTGGCACTCACTTGCTAAAGGGAAACAAACCAACAAAACCCTGTAGAAGCGAAGCAAACTGCAGCCCCAAACTATTAATAGCTCACACAACGGCAAGAGTCTAAGTTTGCTGAGACTGCCTATCTAGTTCACATACACGGCGCACACCCAGCCACTTTTCTCATCCCATTATCTGCAGACTCCATGGCCTCTTACCACTTCCTACTGCAAACTTTGAGATAAAATTTAATAGTTACCAAAGAAAGAATAGCGAGTCAACTAAAATACTAACAAGGGAGGCAGCAATCATACACAGTCTCAATTTAGACACATTAATATGAGCCTAGAAACTGAATTTTTGGCCCTCTTCACATATTGGGAGAAATACAAGGCTCTCTACTCCCTTACGGCTTTATAGTCTCAGAAACACCCAGAGGGGCATTTTAAGCCTGGCTTACAAGGGCACTACGAGCCCAAATTGACCCGAGGACAATGAGGAATTATTTTATATTGACTCCACATATTGACTGCGTCCTTTAACGAAGCCGCCACCTCTGGAGCTTTAAAGTGAAAGGACTGCATCCGTGTCTTAGAGTACCCCTGCCCCTCCCCACACACATTTAATTCTGAAATACTAGTAAAGGAATCCACTTTCAAAAAATTATCTAGCTGGGTTGCTCCCCCCTAGGATTGCTGGAATGAGCCACAGACGGTCCTATTGCAGCTGCCAATTCTTTCACAATTTGGATCGTGTAGCACTAACTGACATTTACCTGTGGGAATACAGTTGGAGGCAATAAACCATCTCAGATTGCTCTGTTTGCATTTTCAAAACCACTAGGGGAAGTGGGGCTGAAACTGGTTTTGGAAAAAATAGAGAAACTCTATATCAAACTTGACAAGAAAGATAACTATGTCATATTAATGACTTTTGATCATATTATTAACTTCCTATTGCATTTTTTGGTGATTCAGTTATTTTGACACAAATAAAAACAATATGGTTGTAATTTAATCTAATCTACTAGGACCCCTAATGTCGGGCACAGGTGTTTGCTATTTAAACATATTTAACTAGCACCGTTTAAATTTACATAATTGATAAATTGCAGCCTTGATTAGACTGACATCAATAGGAAGGTCTGACTAATCCTCAAGGGAGCAGAGCCGTATCTATAGAAATCATCGTTTATGGAAAGCACTCCTGTCCAAACATCTGACACCCGTCTTGAATATTTAGCATCATTGTGCGCCTTGGATAATTAACCCAACAATCAAACCCTGTCTTGGGGCCCAATTATTCATTTTCATGGAAGAAGGGCCATTGAAAATATCAGCTCTTGGTTCCTCCTACCCCCACTGCCTGGATCCTTCACTGGCTTCAGATAACTTTTTCCCTCCAGAGAGGAGAAAATAGTCCTTCATGTCATTTGGTGAGTTTGGGAGTGGGCAGGCTGTCTGGACGGTGGCAGTAGGAACATAAAATGCCTTGGCAAGGAGGACTTGTCGTAAGAAGAGAGGGCAGGTGGGTGAGAGAAGGGCACAGCTAGAGGAGATAGCCTGAAGTCACTGAATTAAACCCAAACCCATTGTCCTCCAGTTAATGCAGACTCATCCTCACCCCCTAAGACAGTAGAAATGCACCCAATGTTTCCAAGAAGGTAAGTATTTATGGGAGCAGACAGCCTCATGGTTCTCTCGTGGAATAGCTGAGTGCCAAACACCTACCATTGGGTAGCCAGCTGAGCTGTTCACCACTGCACCATGAGGGCTCCTGAAGTCAGGGGGAAACTAAGCAAAAACCCAGACCAGCCCTAATGCCTTCCAACTAGTTTCCATTCAGAGTGTAACTGCCTCAGGAGGTTTCCAAAGTTGTAAATCTTTATGGAAGCAGGCTATCACTTCCCAAGAAAGGTGAAGGCTTGTGGCTTGGAACTGCCAACCTTATGGTTAGCAGTCTTAGGCTTTAACCACTGCACCACCAGGGCGCCTTAAAGCTAGAAAGGAATTTAAAATAGGAAAGCATTACTTTTAATTTGCTGCCAATGGAAACTCTAATGCTTAATAGAAATCTGCTCAGTGGCACCTCCTTTCAAATGACACCCAGGGCACCACCCCAAATCTACTGCCATTCAGTAGATTCTAACTCTGTGGTTCTTTCAACCTTTCTAATGCCAGGACCCGTTAATACAGTTCCTCATGATGTGATGAGCCCCAACCATAAAATTATTTTCATTGTTGCTACTTCATAACTGTAGTTTTGCTACTGTTTTGAATCTGGCAACCCCTGTGAAAGGTCTGTTTAACCCCCAAAGGGGTCGTGACCCACAGGTGGAGAACCGCTGTTAACTTATATCAAGTCCATATAGGGTTTTGAGAATATAAATCTTTACAGGTGCAGACAGCCTCATCCTTCTCCTAGGGAGTCGCTGGCAGGTTTGAATCACAGACTTTGCAGTTAGCGCCTCAACACCCAGTCCACAGCACCACCCAGTCTCCTGCTGTGTTGTAGAAATGCCTGTGTGTGTGTGAGCTCTCTTCTCTCTCTTCGTTCATCATGGAGCCCTGACACCAGCCTGAACGATTTCCAAAGTCTTAAAATCAATAACATCAGCTCTATGCTTCCTCCTTCCTTCTTTCTTACCTTTTAAGGACTGTTACAAAGGACACATAATCTAAACAGTACCCAGAACCATTGCCCACACACATCTCTTTGGATTCAGCGGACAATCGTGTGGTCAGGGACTCCTGGCCATTCCTTAATAAGGCAAGGCCATCCAGTTCAATGTAGAACCTAGAGGTCTCTAAGTCCAGAAAGCATCCTGCCATCCAAACACATAATTAAAGAGGGCAGCAAATGTGCTTCTTTCTGGATGATGATGCAATATTTCAGGGAAAAGTCTGTTGGTTACATCTTAAGCAAAACCACCTAGCTATTACCATACTTGGCTGACAAGAGGCTGTTTTTCTTACTTTGTGAACATTAAGGTCACATCTGTTAATTGTTTCCATAAAGATAGCTTGGAGTTCAAGATTCATCCCCATCAAAATTAAAGAAATGAATGCACTGCTGTGTAGAATGTCAATAGAAAAATGAGTCAGGGCTGTGGTGTGAAGAATTTGCTAATGATCTTTATTGAGTTATTAAATCTCTTGGCTTTAGCATTCTGGAAAGTAATCTGTGAAATACAACCCACACCCTTTACCCATTTTATAAGGATTCCTAATTAAAAGTTTCCTTAATGAACTTTAAGCCTATTAGGAAAAAAATTATCTAAATTAGCCTTTTTGTTCCCCTCTACTGTTTAAATTAAGTCTCCAGAAACTTGAGTTTCTAAAGTGCTTTATTTAAATACATGTCTTAAAATCCTCCTGCTAACCCCTGCTAGTAACATTGTATTTTTTTTAAAGCACATCTGTTGAGTTTACAGAACAATAGAGATGGTCATACTGAAATTGGCATGACATTTTTGCTTTCCTTGTGTCTTAATGGGGAGTACAATTTACTATTTCAGCATGAATTTATTTACCTTGGAAACAAGCAATTCACATTTCTGAGAAACTTTGAGACCGATTACTAATGCACAGATGAAACATTGTCTTCCCTCCCGCATTTTGCCTTCCCCTAAAGGCCACATCTCTTTTCTGGAAAATACTGTAAAAATAGGAAAAATGGAAATATAGCTTCTCTCATGTGTTTCCTAATTCCAGAGTTACATTAGTATTACTAAGAAACATTATTTGTTTACAATTATGATTCCAAAGGAAAGCAAATCCAGGAGCAGATGAGTAACAGTTCAAGTCCAATTGGAAATTTCCTGTATGTCAGTTTTTAAGAAATTCTGAGATATTTTTTGGTACTTGTCCTTCTTGCAGTGAAGAACAAAGAGCAGACAAGAATGTGATGTGCTGATCTCTCACACCACGTGCAGCTGTAAATACCCCTCACATGTTGCTAATATAACTCTTTTATGAGTATTTTTGAATTAAACCACCTCCTTTAAGAAGTTAAATTACTTTGAAAAGATCATATAACAGTTATCACTTACATTTTTAATTTTGAACTCCTAGTCAACCAGAGTTCTTTGAATGGATCCTGACTTGCGGTATCCTCGTGTGTTTCAGAGTGGAATGTGCTCCACGGGCGGATTTTCATGGCTGCTTTTTGGGGAAGTCGGTTGTCAGATCTTTCTTCAAAGATACCTCGGTTCAATCCACCTCTCCAACTTTTTGTTTAGCAGCCAAACATAGGAAATGTTTACTTCAATAGCTTAGTTTATGCTGCATAAAGTAGAATTAGTCACCTGCAGACAGATGCTGAAGGACAGTTTTTTTTTAAATCATTTTATTGGGGGCTCGTACAACTCTTATCACAATCCATACATACATCCATGGTGTCAAGTACATTTGTTCAGAAGGATGGGTTTTTAAACTCTGAGTCTGCATGGAGAAACCATACTGAAGAATTACTAAAGTTCGTAGCTCACTTGATTTGGCTAAGCCATTGGAAATGAATTTGGGCCATTTCTACATGCTGATCATTTTTAAGACATTTCTGAAATGAAAGAGATGATTAGAAAGGAAAGATAAATAAATAAAGGATGGTCATTTCAGAGAGCTCAGCTTATCCTGGAGTCTAACTTTCCACTCCATTCTTCTTGCATCAATATTGTCTCTACTAGCGCTCCATCTCCTTCTTTTCCCTGAGCTGAAAGTAAATTCTTATTTTAATATAGCTACATTCCAGGCCATAGTAATTCAAAATTTCATAGAATATGTATTCCTTTTATGCAGTTTATTACTTAGGTCTGGCATTTCAGAATTTTCATTGTGGTAGATGTGAAATAAACCATATAAAGATGCCAGGACAAGTATAAAGGAGGAGAAAATTTTCAACATTTAACCCTCTTCAAAAAGAGAATTTTATAAAAAACCAACAACTCTCCTTTCATTGCCTTCATCTAGTATGTTTCTTTTTGTTAGGATCAAAGATTTGACAGAGATGAAATACCCAGAAATATGTATCAACCAGGAAGAACTCTTTAGGTGAAAACATTCCTCCAGTAACCTTCTTTATTCCATTTCTTTATCTAATACGTTTTCTTAGAATCTTAAGTGTGGAATGTGGGAGGGAAGTTTCTTTTCAGGCATTTCAGATTATGATTGCATTCAATAAGCAGATTCAGCAATGCAGCCAACATGCCCATTTTAAGAAAGATTCACAGATCATGTCATGCAGACCAAAGGCTGAGACAAATGTTTTATCTTTATTAAGATATTTGGCACTGTGGTGAAGTAATTGGTATGATATTTTTAGTTCAGACAACTGGGTTTAAAGATAAAATAGAAAATTGCTTTAGGTTCCTTTAAAGAACTCAACTGACCTTCCACTAGGGATAAACCACACATCCATTTCCAACTTTTCAAGTGGAAAACACAATGTCTGCTCTTTCTAGTTCAACTATGTATTGTGAATTGGGTGAAGGCTCACAGAGCAGATCCGCTTTTTATTCATGAATTCGTATGCATTTTGTTTCATGTCATTCATTACAGTCCCCACAATGCAACTTGCCCGTTTCACCTCTCGGCTTCCAGTTTCTTTTTCTTTTTTTCCTTTTCCATCCCTGCCTCCTGAATTAGTTCTTGGGAAAACGATGCCCTTTGGGTCTCAAATGATTGCTTTTTCTAGGCGCGTGGACCCCCTTCAGTATTATTTCAGACTTCCCATTTGCGTGGCTGAAAACTGAGCCAGTAGGTGAATCCAGTGCCAGGTTTGAAGGGTGAGGGGTCAGTGACTTACCTGACATGGCTCCTCTAGCCATTACATATGTAACTCCATGACATATGTAGCAGGAAAATTTGCAAATAGAGTATGTGAGATGCCGACAAAGAGCTTGGTCTGTTTTGTCCTCTTGTTAGGTTTAATGTGAGCCATCCCAGACACAAGAACAAGGAATCTCACTGCCATTAAGGAAATAGAGCCGCGAGTGGAATGCATCCTTTGATCGCTCTTCATTCCAGGAAACAAACGGCTGTTAATCAGAAGCGGCGGCATCGCCACCAAGAGCAAGCGCCAGAGCAGGGGACTTCCAGGCCAGGAAGAGGGAAAGCTAAATGTCTTAGAGCCAGAGGCTATTTTGTGGAGTGGGCTGCCTCCAGATCTTTTATAAGGGAAGCTTGGATGGCCGATCCTGAGATCTAGAGCCACGTACGTTCTGATTAAGGCCCAGGGGTCACTTGGCTGAGAAGGCTGAGGAGCAGAACGAGTGCTTTCTGGCAGGGCTGAGAAAAACATTTTACCCAGAACTCTTTTGTAGGCACCCTGCGTCTTCATGAGAAGGAGGATTTAAATGGATATCATTGATTGTGGCGATGAATGTACAACCCTTCTTAATTTGATCGAATTAATGAATTGTCTGATATATTAATTATTTCTCAATAAAATTTCTTTCAAAGTAAATAAGTGTGATTAATCAAGTAAAGCTTAGATTATCAAATAGTTTTATGGCAATGGGTCTTGGTTCAGGGTAAAGAGGAAATAAAGGCCTTCCCTAAGGGAAACACAATGCCTGCCTTCTGTGCACCATGGGTGTGAAATGCGGTGTCCCTGTAAGCAAAAATAAGTTACCATTAATATTTGATCATTTGGAAGAAAAAAGTGTTATCGCCATTGCAGAAGATGTTATCACCATGATTATCACTCTTTCGGGAAGGTGAGAGCATGAAACATTTTCAATACTAGAAATATAATCTAAAATCTATTATATTATCTTTCTGTTCTATTTTCCATGAATCTTTGAAGTCCCCTCATTATCTGAATAATCTAATAAGCCAAATATATATCCTTAGAATACCTAAGTATAAGAGTAAGGAATAAAATAGAGAACAATATTAAGCTCTGCATTAAAAAATTCATAGGTTAAAAAAAAGGAAAGAAAGAAAAGAAATGAAATTCTAGAAATGTTTCCTCTCTTCAAATATCTCTTAATATTGGACAACCTTAGGGCTTAGCTCTTGGTTTTCCTCTGAATACATCATGACTTTAATGATTTCTTGTTTACCTCTCTAAACTATAGGTAGGTCTATCCTAAATCTCATTTTTTCCCCAGCACTTCTATTCAAATATCTAATAATCATCTTACATTTATTATGGCCACAATCAATCCAGATCTCACCTCCAGAGTCTTTCCCCCCAGAAAATTTCCAACCTCAATCAATCACTCCACCTTTAATCTCTTAAACCATACTTACTTTATCAAGTGTAAGCACACTTACCAATCCGGTTGGTTCTTCCATCAGAATAGATGTAGAATTGTAACACACTTTCCACCGTTCACAGCGTAGTTGGGCCACCATGATCATGCCTTCCTCTGTTACTGGTTTTAGGGCTGTGAACCTTGGACCCTACAGTCTGGACTCAACATAATAGTCAGAAATGAGTCAGACCTCAGAATATTTGCTTAGAATCACCCAATCTCTGCTCATCTGAAGCTAGGTAAAAGCCATCATTCTTAACGTGTTCCACAGTGTTCTCTAACTTCAGTTTGACCTCCATTCCTCTCTGAAGTCGTCTCACACTGGGCGTCTTTGCTCACTCTGCTCCAGCTACTCGGACCTTCTCTCCGTTCTTCAAGCGCTATGCCTCTGGGCTTGCTCTTCCCATTCTCTGGAGCCTTCTCCCTGGCATCATCTTTCTAGGCCCTCGTTGACACCTCAACTCCTCAGTGAGGCATTTGCTACCACATTGCTTACCATCGCTCGCCCTTCAGAGCACTCAGCATCCCCTTACCTTGTTTATGTCTCGCATAATTTTAAACATGTCATAAGGTACCGACTTGCTTATTGTTCCCTTAATAGCATGCAAGTTGCAGAGCAGTGGGACTTTTATTCACTGTGAATAAGATTTTTTAAAAAGATGACCTTGCCTTTTCCAGTCTTATGAACACGATTCTCTGGAAAAAAAAAAAAAAAAGAACAAAAACAAGAAAAAACCAAAGCTCAAACCCCAAATCCCAAAAAGCTCACTGCTAGTCGAGTCAACTCACCTTGAAGGACAGGGTAGAACCACTCCCGGAGGTTTCTAACTCTGTAACTCTTGATGGGTAGGAGGCCCTGTCTTGCTTCCACAGGTTGGTGGCTTTAATGGGTATCATGGCACCTCCAGGCTTTCTTGAGGAAAGAGAAAAAAGTGTCTTGTAAATTAAAAAAAAATGTTTTTTTCTTATGCAGAGTTGCATTGTGAAAAAAAATTGTGAACTCCCCCCCGCCCCCCCAAAAAAGAGAGAAATAAATGGAAAATGGCGTCAGTATCTTTAACTAGATAACCAGAAAGTCTGATTGGTAAATACCAGGGAAAGTTGTCAACTTGCCTGGGATCGTGATTTCTTTTTTTGTAAACCAAAATGCCCTTTAAGTATTAAAATCTATCTATATCTATATATATATATCTTGTAAACAATTGCTTTTGAAGATAATAGTTTGGTTTAGACTGAGATGTTTGCCTTTTGATTGTTTCCAAATTTAAATGATTAACAACCTTCAATTTTAAAGGTAGAGTTTTACTACTTTTCAAACATTTTATTTTATAAAATGAACAGCAACCTTAGGAAAAATGAGTCTTCCCCAAATTTATCAAAATTAAATTTTAAGCCCTTTCACGTTATTTTGCCTTGTTTATTATGAAATAAACAGTGAAAAACATGTAGTTTAAATATAATTATTCTCAATATTTAGATTTTTTTAAAAGATACAAAGACATTTATATCGAGGGACTTTTTTAGGATGGGCATTTAAAATTTAAAGCCGTAATTGTCCTTTGGATAATCTTTTTCATTTCAAAATGTAGTCTTTGATTTTGTGCCAAAAGAATTCTATTTTTGCTTTACTAAGAAGCTGCCTGATGGATGATGATATTGTCCATACTCCTTCTTGTGATCGGTCTCAACATTGTCCTGGTGAATTTTATACAAATACTTTCACAAAGGCTCATTTTTTTTCTGACCACCACCCATGGGAACTTGATTTTTGGCAAACTTGTATTTGTGATTATAATATTCAGCTTGAGTTGAATTGTGACACAGGGTATGAGGTATTCTATTTAAGCTTTTATTTTGAGTTGAATCTGGAGAATTAACAGAGGCTTATGAGAATATAATAATAGTGTTATGGAAGGTAGGAGTTTCTTAATTCTTTGCTGTGTGAATAAATAGAATTTGATTTCAATGATTGTTTAAAACAGACTATTTTTTAATATATCTGAACAAGCTACCAATAATATTTTAACATTACAAAAATGCTGGTCTTGAATTTTTAATAAATTAAAAGATTATTTTGTGCTATATCCACTTGCAAAAGAATTTATACCTAGTCAAAACATTTCTTTCTGTATTCTTTTATCCATTTCTTCAGTTGATCTCTTTTCTTATCAAACGGTACTCTCTTTTGATCTCACTCTTGAGACATGTAATTAATTCTTAAAATAAGCACCCATACTTTTTCTTACAGATGGAATCTGCTTCCAGAAATGTATTAATTCTTAGGATTTTTTTGTTTTTAACCCTTATATCTGTATATATTTTATTTACTTAAGTAGTTACTTCTTTTTAAAACTATGAAGCAATTTTGTGTTGTGGTTGCCACATTATTATCATTTTATTTGTAAAGACAATGATTGATTCACTAGAGGAACCCTGGTTATGCGTTGGGCTGTGATCTTCAGGATCCCCAGTTCGAAACCACCAGCCTCTCTCGGGGAAAGACAGAGCTTTCTTCTTCCATAAACAATTACAATCTCAGACACTCGCAGGAGCGGTGGGTTCCACCCTGTCCTCTAGGGTCGCTATGAGTCGGCATGGACTTGATGGCAGGGAGTGATTTGGCTTTGGGAACACTGATAGCTCAGTGATAGAATTCTCAGTTTCTGTGTGGGAGACGCTGGTTCAATTCCCAGTCATGGTACCTTATGTGCTGCCACTCCCCATCAGTCATTGGAGGGTTTTATATTGTTGTAATGCTAACTACGTTTCCTCAAAGGTTCAAGACGAAGCCAGACTAGAAAGAATATCCTAGTGATCTATTCCCAGCAAACCATCACCCAGTTAAAATGTCTGATATCAACTGATCATGGGGATGTGTAGGATCCGGTGGTGCTTTATTTCATTGTGCATAAGTCAGGGGCCAGTTTGATGGTCGCTAACAATAATAACAACAATACATACTCGTTTCACATGTAATTTTCAGAAAAAAATCAGAGAGATGCTATGCATCTCTCATCCAGTTTTTGCCAAATAGTACTATCTTACAAAATGATGGCTCAGTATCACAATCAGGACACACATTTTATCAAGACAGAACATTTATCCTTCTCTAGAAGAATCTAGAGCTACTCCTACTCTTCTCTCTTCCTTAATCCCTGGCAATTTTTAATCTAGTATCTGATTCTATATTGTTGTCATGTCAAGCATGACATAAACATGAAAACATATAGTATAGAATATCTTGGAGTTAATGTTGCCACTTTAATTAGTTTTTAGACATTTAATTCTCTGGAGATTCATTGAGATTGTTGGTTGTTGCTATAGTGTGTTATTTTGTATTGCTTCATATTATTCAATGCTATAGTTGTACCGGTTTGTTGAACCTTTCACCTGTTGAAGGACATCTGAGCTGTTTTCAGCTTCTGGCTATTACAAATAAAGCTGCTAAGAATATTTATACAAAAGTTTATTTTGTGAATATGTTTTCATTTTCCTAGGCTAAGTGACCAGGAGTGTGACTGCTAGGTTGATTTGTAGTTATGTATTTAGTTCTCAAAAATTCTTTAAAGAAGCTGCCTCAGAGAGGACTGTAGGCCTGACAACAGCTCGTGACATGTTGCCCTTTACTGGAGCATACTGCGACAGAGGGCAATACTGGGGACACTTGATAGGGAAGTAGTGCGGTCCGAACCCTTCGCAGCAGGGCACACCAAGAAGGGAACATAACAGATCAGTAACAGTAGCAAAGCCAAGCCACAAAACCCCTAAAGAGCCCCCAAAACAGACTTCAGGCTTGGAGGGGCAGCTCCCAGAATCTGGAATTCTCCCAGGACCAGTGGGGAGATAGTCATAAAATCAGCGGTCAGACCTGGAATTATGTATGTTTTTCTTTTTATTATTCTTTTTTTCAGACATTTTTTTCTTATTTGTTTGGTCTATGCCATTGGGGGTATGCCTACTTACATAAGACAAGCATGGGAAGCAAGCTTGAGGAGAAAACAATGGGAACAAGGGTACCCAAGAGAGACTTGGGAGGGGGATAGGGGGAAGGGGAAGGGTGCGCTGGCACAACAGCAATCTAGCTGAGAGGAAGCACTATGAGGCAGAAGTAGGGCAAGAGTGATGGTGGGGCAGAAGGAAACAGAGGAACGATCTAGTCATCAAAGCTATGGATAGAGGTATAAACATAGGTGTGTCCATATATAAACACATTAATCCGTAAATATACAGGTATTGACCTATGTACATATATTTATATGGCAATACACTGAGGTAGTGCATGGACTTCAGGCCTCTGGCCGTACCCTCCCTCAATACAAGAACACCTTGTTCTAACAAATTGGCAATCTGTGATGCTCACCCTCCAGGTACAATTGTGGAAGACAAAATGGGTGCATAAGCAAATGTAGTGAAGAAGGTGAATGGCGCCTGGCTATTCAAAGATATAGTGTCTGGGGTCTTAAAGGCTTGAAGTGAAACAAGCGGCAATCCAGCTGAGAGCAGCAAGCCCACATGGAAGAAGCACACCAACCTGTGAGATCATGAGGTGTAATCAGGACCGGGTAACAGCCATCAGAAGACCCATAACAAACAAACACACAAACAAAACCATATGGTTGGGAATGAAGGGGGTTAGAGCAGAGACCCCCAAACCCATCTGTAGATAGTGGAACATCTCACACAGAGGGGTCACAAGGAAGGGATGAGTCAATCAGGGCGCAGTAAAGCACTGAAGAAACACAATATTCCTCTGGTTCCTTGAGGCTTCTCCACCCCCCACTACTATGACCCCAGTGCTGCCTCTCACTGTGGACTAGACCGGAGCATGGACACAGGTGTAGATAAGAGGTAAGAGCTCATGGCACATGCAGCCCCGGAGCACGAATGGGAAGAGAGATCCCAGGAGGGTAAGGAGACGGGCCTGGGGTGGGGGGACTCCCAGACCCAGGGGAAAGAACAACAGAAATCATGGGGGGAAGGGAGACAGTCAGTGTGAGATATGAAAATAATAATAATTTATAATCTATCAAGAGATCATGAGAGTGGCTGGGGAAGAAGGGGGGAAAAGAGGAGCGGATACCAAAGGCTCAATAGAAAGTAACTGTCTAGAAAAGAATGATGGCAACATATGTACAAATATGCCTGATACAATTGATGTATGGATTGTTTTAAGAGCCCTCAATAAAATGTTCAATCAATCAATCAACTGCCTAATTGTTTTCTAAAGTGACTGAGTCATTTTACATTTCCAACGGCAGTGAATAAATGTCATGGTTTCTTCATATACTTACCAGCATTTGGTAATTTCACTTTTTAAGACTTATTTTACTCAGTTTGATATGTATATATTGATATCACCTTTGGTTTTAATTTACATTTCCCTAAAAGCTAATTATAATTAACTTCTTCCAGTATGCTTATTTGCTATCTATATATTCTCTTTGTTGAATTATCTGTTCATATTCTTTGCCCATTTCCTAATTAGATTATTTTGCTTTTAGTTGTGTTTTAAGAGCTCAGTATATAATCCAGATGGTAGTTCTTTGTTACATATGTAGTTTGAAAATCTTTTCTTCCACTAGATAGCTTTTCATCTTCTTAACAAGGCCTTTTACAGAGCAAAATTTCATGTTTTTTTTACATCATATCTGTTTTCCTTTTATGGATTTTGCTTTTGACATAAAGTATAAGAACTCTTTGCCTAGTCCTTTATCCCAAATATTTTTCCTGGTGTTTTTCCCCTGAAACATTAATATTTTTATATTTTACTCATATGTCAGTGACCCATTTAATTTTAGTATAAGATTCATTAATTTTAGTATAAGATGTTAGTATAAGATTCATTAATTTTAGTATAAGATGTTAGACTTAGTTAGTGTTTTAAATTTATTTATTTTACCTGTGGATGTTCAATTGCTCCAGTATCATTTGTTTAAAAAGGTATCCTTCCTCCATTCAATTGCTTTTACACCTTTGTCAAACTAAGTGTGACACATAAGAGGTACATGTGTAGACCTATTTTGGGGCTTTCTGATTTGTTCCAGTGATCTGTGTGTCTCTCCTTCTGCTAATTCTACACAGTCTTGATTATTTTGATCCTATATAATCAGTCTTAGAGTCATGTAGACTGATTCCTCCTAGTTTATTCTTTTTTTTCAAAACTATTTCAGTTATTCTTCTCTCTTTGCCATACACACTTTAAAACTGCATTCTAAGGACCACCAACTTTAAGTCCCCTTGTATTTCTACAGGGCGTGCTAAATGCTTTCTGGGTAAGATCAGTGATGTAGTCATAATAAAATAGTTGATCAAAATGATCCAGTGAAGTCAAAGTAACACTTATTCTCCCAACTGAGTCAAAAGAAGGGAATGGAAAGCAAGTTAATAGTACAAAGCAGAGACTACCTAGAGCGCAAGGGTAGTAATCGGCAATTCTTTTGGATTCTGTTAAGCTTAGACATTACGATATAGAGAGAGTGAGGCTCAGATGGTATTTACATTTTGGTACCATCAATAAGTAGTATATGACCTGAGTATGTAATCTTACCTCTCATAGTCTAAGTGATACCTTTAGCTCTAATTTAAGATACAAATACCTTAGGGGTAGATAACACAAGTTTGGTTCGTATGTAACTGATTTCTCACATAATAAATGTTCAATAACTGTTTTATGAAAACTCTGGTGGTTCTGCCAGGTCAATGTTGGTCAGTCATTAAAGCCCACAGCCAATTCATGGGAGAAGGCTGAAGCCAACTGCCGCTGGAGAGATGTATAGCCTCAGAACCTATATACCGTAACGCTGAGTTGAAATTGAGCTGATGGCAGGGGGTGGGTTTCACAATTCTATTTTATTTTGATTTAATGTTTCTCCTATTTTCCTGATAATGAATCGGGTCTATAAAACTTATACTCGTTCTAAGGAACAGATGTGGTGTAAGTACTTGTGGCAAGTACTTTGCATATTGGGAGATGAAGACAATAATGTTAGTTGAACCTACTGCGATTGTAATGATTTCTTTAGTAGAGGGTAAAAACACAAACAGTTGTTGATATAGCCACATACATGTTTGAGACATATTTGTTTTACTTATCATGTGCACAACAGCTGTTCCACAAGGAAGGAAACAATCTAACATGGAGGATGGGAATCCACAGGCAAAGAGAAGGGTAGAATTCTTTAACTGGATGAGAAAAAAACAGGAGACAGCCAGTTGGGACCACAACAGGGGATGTTTCCTAGTGATTTCTGTCTAGTGAAGGAGAGTTAGAAATTTACTGCAGAGTGTAAGACATGAAAAATAATAATGATTTATAAATTATCAAAGGTTCATGAGGGAGGGAGGAGGGAGGAGGGAGGGGGAAAATGAGGAGCTGATACCAAGGGCTCAAGTAGAAAGAAAATGTTTTGAGAATGATGATGGCAACAAATATGCAAATGTGCTTGACACATTGGATGGATGTATGGATTGTAGTAAGAGTTGTACGAGCCCCCAATAAAATGATTTTTAAAAAAGAAGAAATTTATTGCAGAACTGTATTAAAATGAGGCTTGACTAACATCTGTAGCTGACTATTACGAGAGTGTAAATCACAGTTCCTGCATCCTGATAAATGGCAGTTACTATAAAGGATGCCACCTTTTTCATTTGACGTTTGAATGCTTTTATTTGTTTCTGTTTCTCTGTGAAGAGGCCCTGTATCCTTTGCTCTTTGCCTCTGGTTATACAATTGTTTAAGCGCAGGGCTTATTGAAATTGATGCCACACAGAAAAGACTGGAAATCATTGCAAATGCCCGAGTTTACACAAGGGTCAGTCAAACACATTGCCATGAAACCGTAGAAACTTTTGTTAACTGAAAGTATCAAGATGCAAAGCTACTCTTACATGCCCTTTATATAGGTCTATACATTTCTTAAGGAGGTATTTCCAGCTTTCTAACTCCTTCTTCCTGTCTTGAAGAATCTGTTCTGTTCGATTTACACCGTGTAAAGATGGAAGTTTTGCATCTTGAGGGACTTTTCAATCCTAACACTACAGCCCGTGCTCCTCCATGAAGAAGCCGTGCTTTGTCATGAAGGAAATAGATCATACTAGACCTGCCTTTTCTGGTATTGTTCTCATCAATGCAACTTTCGCTTTTATGAAAATCTTATGAAAATCTCCATGATCTTCCTATTTTCTTCAAGAAAATCTATCAATCTATCCTCTTTGGAATCATCCCAAACCATTGCCTATGAGCAGACCTTTTTCTCTTGAATGTCACTGGCCCAGTAGATCTGCTCAGAAGCCTCTGTGACAATTGGAGGGTTTTTTTGGAAGGCACCCTGACGGGACTACGTAAAGCAACCGTACAACTAGAGGATAACTTCTCTGCAGGGGTCCACTGATCACAGAGAAATGTTTAAAAACATTGGGTTTGGAATAAATCCATGCATATATAAACTGGAACCATAGTTGCAGTATTTTTTTTGACACCCTCAAAGCTTGTAGATTACCCTGTACAGTATCAGTCTATCCAAAAAGTATTCATATTTTTTTACTGAAATTACTTCTAGTGAACAAGCCTGAGAGGAGAAAGTTATTTTTTCTGCATTGTTTAATAGTTTACCTTGACTCTCACCTCTTTCATAATTTAATAGGATAAAAAACTGCCTGGCAAATGAAGATGCCCCACCTGCAGCTGCCCTTGTGTTGGCAGGCAATGATGAGCTGTGTAATTAGATAAATGCTTCCACTAATACCAGGGTGCAGAATGTTTTTCATCTTTTCCATTATCGTACACTTCACTATGAAGCATACCCTCGTTTGGCATTTTAAGCACTTTTGATTGATTTACAGTGTCAGTAAAGTTTACAGATTATGCATTCCAAAAGATAAGAGGGAATTAATGTCTGAGGAATGGTTTTAAGCCCAGCTCCTCTTGCCAACAGTCATTTTTTTAGTATTAGCATGTTTAAGTGTACAGAAGCAAGTCAATATGTGTAGCTGTAATCCAAATTAAATTGCAGATAATACTATTTTCCATTTGGTTTGCTGAGAGCTTATGGATAATGGCTCTTGATGTATACTTTGAAGAATATTTTTTACTTTTAAGAGGGGTGTCACATGCATGTTCAAATAACTATCACATTGTCATTTATTCATATTGGACAAGCTGTTGTCTTTTGTCTTCAATAGCACAGATTAAAAGAATGAAAATTAGGAAAATTACAAGGTGCATAATGTGAATCTTGAAGATGGACATTAGACTATCTCTTGGTATTTTGTAAAATCATATATGGCCTAATTTAACTCAGCATTATTAATAATCTGAATATTTCACAACCTCTTTTAACATTACCTACAAATTATATGTGGTTTGTAACCAAAATGATTCAACCATTAAGAAAACATAGCTCTAAATTTATTTAGTCAACATTTGATAGTTATATGAAATATCCCCTGCTCTTATACACAACACAATATGGACATATTAAAAGGTTATCTTTTTATGGAAAATGAAAATGAATATTTTAAATGAGGGTTTAGATAGTCTCAGCAGAACTTTATCAAATAATTACATTTGACTTAGAGCATAGGCTCACTTTTATGCATGATTGAAAACGGAAAATCTGTTATTTTAAGGGTGAAGTGCATTTTTGAAATTCCTTTTTAGAACCTTAGAAAAGCACTCTTAGTTGTCAAGAATGAAATCAGATTTGTAGCTAACATGGGAGTTTATTTAGAAGCAGTCCTGCATAGTTTTTTAAAACCGTGTTTTACTTTAAGTTCATGTGGACAGAGTTGCTTCACTGAAGTTTAGCAAGAAGTCATGGAGCTCAACATGTAGTGGGTTTTGGTCAGATGCGGAGAAGTCCGTACAGATGCTCTATAACCTGGTTCGGAGGAAAACAATTCTTGGTGTAGGATCAGGGGGCAGATTAAGGGTCAAGCAAGGAGAGAATGTTGTAATTGTGCCAGATTATAACCAAAGGCGGCTTTTCTCATTGGGGTTCTGGCCGGATATTTGTTTAACCCTTGAGAAGTCTCATTCATGAAGAGGACATCTTCTTGGTTTTATTTGTTGCTTTGACTCGGGGTGATTTAGAATAGTGGTCTGAATCTTCTTAGGCTATCATACGGCCTATAGTTTTAGAATCTTACCATCTAAAAATCTGTGTTTTTCCTGCATACCCTCCCCCCATAAAGAGAAAGGAAAGAAAAAAAGAAAAAAGAAAAGGCCATGACAGCGTTGGCTCAGTAACCTTAGGATCAGAGGTTTACAGCGGACCCTTTAAACTTCTTTGTAATATGTGTACTTTTCTAGTTTGGTTTTTAAAATTGGTACATAGAACTTTTGGTGTGCAGATGTTATTTGCTTGTTTTGTATCCTGCGCTCTCGTTACGAGTGTTTATACTGAGCACACCGGCCCCAGAAGCCGCTGAAGGACAGGGACGGGGCTGTGAACTGAAGCGCAGACTGGAGGAGGTGAGGAGTAGGGCGATGCCTGAGGGGAGATCATCAGGAGGAAACTAGAGGGGGAAACTGCATTTTCTGTGCTTCACACTTTGCCTTGGGTCTGCTCTTGACTTTGCACATTTCCTCTCCTTTGGAGCGGGAGGCCAAAAGGAGGCGAGTTAAGTTATCCTTCGAACTCCCTCATAGTATTGAACTTTATATCATAGTAAGTATAGCTGATAGTTTCCTCAGAGTTATCCTAATTCCCTTTGGGGTGTGTGTGTGTGTGTGTGTGTGTGTGTGTGTTTGGCTTCATGTGCATTGCTGGTATTTCGGTGAGAAATGTAAGGCTAGGACTTTTTCACTATTATTGTGGTCTATTGGAGGACTTCTTAGACTCTAAGAAGCATCTGGTCACTGCATCTACCAGGGTGTTTTTTTCTCAACCGAGCACTTTTATAGAGCTATCTAGCTGGGAGGGTGTACTCTGCCTCAAGGAAGGTGGATCTCTCAAAGGAAAAAGATTCCTCTTGACTATGTGTGGAGTCGCTGACTCCTACCTGTTCTGACTCTCCATAATGTGGAGCAGATGCTCCTGACAGGCGTGATGCCTAGAACTGACTGAAGCTGTGACTGCATTATAACAGGAGAACGGAAAGACCTTTCAGAGTTCTAGTTAGAGAAGTAAGGGGTCCTTGGCTACCATAGAATCCATTCTTATTTCACAGAGGACGACCTCAGTCAGCAGAGTAGCTCACACACCTCCCATTAAATCCACTGCCATGGCGTTGATTCAGACTCTTGGCAATCTTATAGGACAGAATTGAGGTGTTTCGATATGCTTTCCAAAAATATAAATCTTTACAAGAGCAGTCTCTTCTTTCTCCCACCGAACGGTTGCCAGTTTGGTGGTGAGCAGCCCAACAATGCACCCATTCCACCACAGGCTCTTCACAGCCGGCGAGGTCTGGAGCCTACCTGATAGCGAGGTATGAGTCTGAGTGCTTCAAAGAAAACCAAATTTCATTGCAAATACCTTCTTTCAGCCACATGAGTGGGGACCCTCTGAGGACTAGAGTATGCCTGAGCTAAGCCATAGCACATGCGCGCGCGTGTGCGCGCACACACACACACATTTTTTGGTATGCAGATGTTATAAATGACCTGTTTGTAATCATGACTTTCTTAGCATGTTCGATTTTGGTTGTCACCGCCTCGGGACATGTTGGTTCCATTGTCATTTCATGGCCTCATGGCCACCCTGTCGGACAGGGTGGAACTGCCCGTGTGAGGGTTCAAGACAGAAACTGTTGAGGGGGTAGGAAGCCTATCTCTCGCCAGAGGCATGCTGTTACTTTACCACTGTCTATGAGATTAGATATGGGGATAATCTGACAGTCCCACCATTGGGGAGTCAATTCTGATTCAAAGCCATCTATAGGACACACACAACTCCCCTGGAGAGTTTCTAATCTACCAAGTCCTTTTCCGGAGGATCATCTTGTGAGTTCCCACCTCCAACCTTTTGATGTTCAACCCATTGTTCAACCCCTACTCCATTGGGGTTCCTTCCAGCAAGGCTGTTGATATGATTCACCGGCTTTGGCTGCTCATTTTTATGCTTTCTCTCATGAACAGTGTTGTGACAATGCCAACGTTTGAGCTATTCTTGTGTATGTAAGAGTATACTTGTGTTTGATATTTTTTTCCTTTTCTAATTTTGTGTGTTTTTCTGTTGCTGTTTAATACAATTCTATATGTCTTAAAGTTGAAAGCTGTTAAATGCATGAGTCTGAAAATTGTGTGCTTTAAAGCAAATATGGGGGCATATTCTTTAGACTATTATTCTATACTAAAGGTTAGATATTGTTTTCTCCAGAACTAATTCAAATCTAGGTGCATAGGAACAGTAAACAATTTAAACAACAAGCCATGATGAAAGCATTATACCTGTAATTATAATTTTCTCTTAACCATGAGAAAGAATGAGCAGGCATTTAGTAATGACAGCGATGTACTTTAGTTTAGTCCTATTATTTGACAAGTCCCAGTTATATCATAAAACTCTTATCGGTGTCATATTTTTAAAATGTTCTTCATACAGCAGATGTGTATGCTTTACCATTTTTCTTAGTAGAGCAGATGCTTAACAACCTTCATGATATTAAATAGGAATATTTTAAGTTCTGATAGAGAAGGTAGGAAAAGCCCATGCAAAACCACTTAAGTGCATAAAATTATGAGGCATATTAAACTTAAGTAAAAATATCACCAGTAGTTTATATAAGCTAATTAATATCCTACTGGGTATAGAGTTTCTCTTTTTAAAAAATACACATTTTGTGGTTTAAAGACTTTTTTTAGGAATTATATTGATTTGTCAGTTGGAAATTATAGTAAAGAGAATATTATATTGAACAACAGAAAATAAAGCAGAAAGCAATTAACCTTCTAGGCTCATCCAGAAGGAATAGCTTTAAACATTTGCTCCATTTTCTTAAAATCATTTTCCTCTTGGAATCTTTACACGATGAAGCATACAATTTAAAATCAATAATTGTGTATCAAAAGCATTGAGAATTACCTACTTCATGAAAATTAGTGCTTAAA
>NW_022107431.1:53835051-53836591 GCF_000313985.2 Echinops telfairi | reverse complement strand
CTTTGGCATAGTCAATATAACACAAGCAAATATCTTTCTGCTGTTCTCTGCTTGCAGCCAAAATCCACCTGACATCTGCAGTGACATTTCCTTGCTCCGTGTCCTCTTCTGAATCCAGCATGAACATCTGGCAGGTTCTTGTCAATGCATTGTTGTAACTGTTGTTGGATGGTCTTCAGCAAAATTTTGCTTGCATGTGATATAAATTATATTGTTCTGTAGTTTGAGCATTCTGTTAGGACACCTTTCTTTTGAAGCATTTCTCCTTGAAGCTTGGTTTTTGGCTAATGCATCCAGTGTAGCTTGAACTCCTTCCTTCAGTACCGTTGGTTCTTGCTCATATGCTACTTCCCGAAATGGTGACACGTTGACTAGTTCTTTTTGGTACAGTGACTGTGTATTCTTTTCATCTTCTTTTGATGCTTCCTGCATAATTCAATATTTTGCTCATAGAAGTTTTCAATTTCACAACTGAAGCCTTTAATTTGCTTTTTAGTTTTTGCAGTTAGAATGTGTTGAGGATCTTCTTTCTTTTTTGGTTTTCAAACTCTAGGTCTTTGCACATTTTAAGTTTCTTCTTTTCAAAATCATTTTATTGGAAGATAGTACAATATATCATTCCTTAGTTCAATCAAATCATTCAGTGTTATACAATTACTACCACAATCATTCTTTTCCTTCTTGAACTCCTTGATATCAAACCCTTTTTGCTTCCCCCTCCCAATGTACATGTCTTCTTTCTTGATGCTTCCATTTCCCTGAATTTCCCATTTCCTCTTTAGGTTTTCATTCCATACATGCTACCCAGACTTTTAGCATCACTTCTTCTATATAATATGTGTCTAATATTTCTACTTCCCTTGAATCACCTTCCAATTTAATTATCACTGGTCATTGCACACCAACATATTTTCAGTCATATCTTATTTTTTTCTCCTAACTATGGAATCATTTTCCCATATCCTTTGAATAATCTCACATGGAAAAGTCATGGACGCTTGAAACTAAATTGTTCAAAGACCGTCCGTCTTTGATCCTCTAGCTCCCATAAACCTACTCTCCCTCCTGTACTCCACATTGCCTTTAACTTAACACCCCAAAAGAACTCTCAGAGTTCTGTTATATGTTTTATTCTTCTTTCTTTTAAAAATTCCTATTTCCATCAGTACTGTCTTGGTTCCAACACTTATTATTTTACTCTGGATTCCTTCTGTATCCTCCTTACTGGTTTGGGGTGTTTAGTTTCTCACTGCAGCGTAGCCTTAAGATGGTTGTTGCAGTTGGGTCTCAGCAAGTTGGTTCTGACTCATAGCAACTCCACGAACAACCACATCACACACGGCCCTCTTGTGCTCCAACTCCCCCTTCACGGCTTCACTTGACACGCAGCTGCCGCCCCAATGCCACCCATCTCCCTGAGGATCTTACTCTTTCAAGTCGACTTCATTATACTTTACCAAGCATGCTGCCCTTTTTCACAGACAGGCCCCTCAGGATAAGAAGTCCAAAATGTGGGGGAAACATCGCATCATCTCATTTT
>NW_022107431.1:53830449-53832424 GCF_000313985.2 Echinops telfairi | reverse complement strand
GGCAGAAATCATCCTCATTTTTAAGGAGCATTTGGCTGTACTTCTTCCCAAACAGTTATGTTGTTTCTGGAAATCATTTGGCAATATTTGATATTCTTTGCCAATGTCATGATTGAACGGCATCAATTCTTCTTCTGTCTTTATTATTCATCGTTCATCTTTTGCTTAAATATGAGGCAATTGACTATACTTGGCTGTACTATGCTGTCGCCAAAGTGACATCATTGCTGTTGAACACTATGAAGGGTTTGTTTTTTGCTTCCAGCAGACTTGGCCAATGCTGTGTGTTTTTTTTTATTTCTTATCTGCTGCTTTCATAGGTATTAATTGTGGATATAAGTAAACTAAAATCCTTGACAGCATTAATCATTTTTCTGTTTATCACAATATTGCTTATTGGTATAGTAGCAAGCATTTTTGTTTTCTTTATGTTGAGGAATGTCCATACTGAAGACCACAGTCTTTTATATTTGCCCCCAGTGAGTGCTTCTTCATTTTCAGCAACCAAGATTATGTCATTGGCACGTCTCAGGGTAAGAATTAGTCTTCCTTTCATGCTGCTTCCATAGGCTTCTTCATGTAGTTCAACTTCCTGGATTATTTGCTCCTCAGACAGATTAAACAAGTGTGGTGAAAAGATACAATCCTGACACACACTTTCCTTTTCTGTTCAAACAACTGTCTCCTGGTTTATGAAGAGTTCTACATGAATCAATTCAGCATTCTGGAATCCCTACTCTTTCAAGTATTATCCATAATTTATGATTCGTGCAGTTAAACACCTTTCATAGTTATGAAAGCACAGGCAGTCTTTCTCTGGTATCTTCTATTTCCGTTCAAGGGCTATGTGACATCATTAATGATATCCCTCATTACATGTCTTATTTTGAATGCATCTTAAATTTATGGTAGTGCCCTGTACTGCTGTAACCGTCTCTGAAATATCTTCACAAAATTTTACTTGTATTTGATATTAATGATACTGATCAATGGTTTTCAAATTCTGTTGAATCCCTTTTTTCTTAGAGTGCACATATCTTCCATTGGTTGGCCAGCTAACTCTCTTCCAACTTTCTTGACCTAAAGGAGTGAGAATCAAGTCATCTGAAATACTAAGGTCCTTTATTTCATCATTTCTTTTTTTATTTTTTACCAATTCTTTCATTCACTTTAGCAAATACTCTATATTCAAAAGCAAAGTCCAGAGCTTCTTCTGCCAACGTTTCTTTTTTTCTACTTTCTTTTCTTTTCAATGATCTATTCTCTCTTCATGTTTCATGTTCTTAATGTCATCTCCTAACTTTTCTGGTCTTTGGTCATTAGTGTTCAAGGCATCGATTTTTTTCTTGAGATTGTCTCAGAATTCAAGTGTGATATACTTACAGTTTTGCTTTGGTTCTTGTGGTTTTGTTTTCATTTTCTTCAGTTTCAGTTTAAACTTGCTTAAAAGCAATTGATGGTCTGTTTTGCAATTGGCACCTTGCTTTGTTCTGCCTGATAATATTGAGCATCTTCATAGTGCCAGAATGTAAGATCTTTAGGATGGAAAATACTTATATTAATACTGAAAAAGTGTTATCTCTTCAAAATAGATAACTTAATGAATTGGATAGAAACAAGCTTTCATGAATGTCACTTTCAGAAGTGATAAGACTTAATATGAAAACAAACCTAAACAAACATCTATTAATAATCACAACTTGGAGTGTACAAAGTATGTATTAAGGGATATTGGAAGTTATCAAAAATGAAATGGAAGGCATCAAGACTGATATTGTAGGCATTGTTGTTGTCTCTTTCCAGTGCCCTTGAGTGGGTTCCACTCAGAGTGACACTGTGCACAGCAGAACAAAACATTGACCAGTCCTGTGCCATCCTCAAAATTGTACCATGTTTGAGCCCATTGTTGCAACCATGGCATTAATCCATCTTGTCCAGGATCTTCCACTTATTCACTATCCCTCTAGTTTACTCA
>NW_022107431.1:53828235-53829600 GCF_000313985.2 Echinops telfairi | reverse complement strand
GGAAGCAATACATATCAATGAGTTCCTATATGCACTTAGAAATTATTGTTTTCTTTTGGCATTGGACCTGTGTTTGTGGAAGTTTGTAAAATACTCTGTAGACTATGCAGGAAGACTTAACAACATGATCTAAGAAACACATCCTCTTTGCTCATATGGAAACTATCTTCTTATGATCTCGTTATTTACTGAAACCTAATAGGGACTACATCTGAGACTGCTCTTGGTAGACTGACTGCTTTTAATCCACTTGGCTTCAGAATATAACCTAAAGTGTTTTTATAGCGCACATTGAGAACATTTTTGCTGAACTCTTGTACAAGTTGCGCCATATGATAGGCCCTAGAGTTCATTGAGAGGCTGCTGTGCCCTTCATGCCATATTTGCCTTTCCTTTCTATTGTACACTGTGGGTGAGTTCTGTAATGTACTCCAATTTTTAAGAACCAATATTCCTATCTATCAAATAGCGATAATAATAATAAGATTTAGAAGTATTCAATAATATACTTCATATTAAATATTTAGCACAATACATATAATAGATGATTCATCTATTAATATCAATCTATTATATTTTCATGTGTACATGAATTTGCTGCACTAACTTACCTTTAGATACTTAAACAATGAACAGTGTTAAAACTGGAATTCAATGACATACCTGTCTTGAGATTCACACATCATCATCATCTACATACAGGTTCATTTTGTTGTTATTGCTAAATAGAGACTCAGCTGCCAATGAAAAGGTAGGTGGCTCATACCCATGGGCTGCTCTGCAGGGAGAAGATGTGGATATTGGCTCACAGATCGCTTTGGCAATTTAATGGTGCAGTTGTACTCTGTCCTACAGGGTCATTCCATGTGGGAATCAGCTCGGTGGGATCAGGTTTGGTTTGTGTTTTACTGTTATATAATGTAGTCTTATAGTGGGGGAAATGGTAAAAGCTCGCTGTTAACCAAAAGGTTGATAGTTTGATCTCATTCAGCAGCTAGTAGGGAAGATGATCTAGTGATCTCCTTCTTTAAAGAGTACAGTTAAGAAAACCCCGGGGATGCAGTTTAACTCGGTCACGGGAGTGACTCTGAATCAGAAGTGACTCAGTGGTACCCAACAGCATGCTGCTAAGGCTTTCATAGTTGAAAATGGCTCAGCACATTCAAGTTGAAAACTCTTTAGCTTGACTCAAGGGCACATTTGATTCTCATTTATCTTTTATTCCCTGTGGGAACAGACGTTTCAGTTAGGGAGCACAGTTAGAAAAGGCATACTTTAGTGGATATTTTAGTTATCTCATGGATTACAGAGCAAAATAATGTCTAGACATCTGGGATAGCATTAGAGATTGAATAAATGAATAAT
>NW_022107431.1:53812017-53825783 GCF_000313985.2 Echinops telfairi | reverse complement strand
ATCTGGTCCCTTCCATATTACCTGGTCCTTACCCCAAGAATGTTTGTATATAATAGCTTTTCCCCTATTTTATTCATTGATAAAATGCCTCATATTATTACTACCATGTCCCCATTTTTTTTTTTTTTTTTTGCTTCAGGAAAGTCAGGAAGATCTGAGTTAACATTTGTAGATTGTGTATCTTTGGCTCTGGTGGTACAAAAAAAATTAATAAGGAATTAAGAGTAAGGAATATATGATTCACATTTAAAAAGTACTTTAAATCTCTAGTACAAGGGTAACCATTCTTGTAATTATTGGCTACAATTATTGTAACCAAAAGCCCTGCCTGGAGAGAGTCAGTAGAAACGTTGGTGCTGAGAAACAGTTCACAGACAGTGCCATCACTTGTCTGTTAGTTGGTTACACTGGGATAGCTGCTGCGTTGCTATGAAACTGCCAAGGACATTTAAAATACCAGCAGAATCGCCCATGGTAGAGAGGTTTCAATAGAGCTTCCAGACAAAGACGATGAAGAGGGGCCTGGTGATCTACTTGGATTCCTGGATATCATTCTGATATTAGATTAATCTTGGCTGAAAGCAGAGAATACTAGAGAAATGTTTACCTGTGTTTTATTGACAAGGCAAAAGTATTCAATTGGATGGATCATAACAGACTAGAGATAACATCATGAAGAATGAAAATTCAAATCAACAAAGCCCACATGGAGAGGCACACCAGCCTGTGTGATAATGAGGTGTCGACGGGAAGAGGTATCAGAAATTGAAAAACACACAACCAACTTGGTGTGAAAGGGCCTGGATGCAATAGAGACGCAAACTGACCTGTTGGTAACTGAACTGTCCCCTCAGAAGGGTCACATGGGAAGGATGATAAATCCAGGGTGTGGTATGGTACTGATGAACCACATAATAATCTGCTAGTTCCTTAACATTTCCTCCCCTTACTATTAAGGCTGTTCTTTGTTTTACCTACTTAATCATGTTGGATTTGTTCATTTGTATATTTAAGATTGTTCCATACATGAAAGTCAAGACAGATAATGCTGCAGAAACATTAACAGGAGTAATGGTTCCCTGAGGGTATGGGAAGAGAGAGGAGGGGGGAGGGAGAATGGGGAGGTGATACCATTGATGATTTTATAACTCTACTCCATGGGATTAACAACAGAATCGTATGTGAATAGATATATTGGAGTGTGTAAGATATGTCAATAAAACTATTATTAAATTGCTTGAAAATGTAGAGGATTATGAGATGAGACACTTCTTTCTCCTGTCTTTAATGTTTAGTCTTTTCCTGATGAGAAATGAAAATATTTCAATGCATTTATTTTTCATCACTCCTCTGAATAAAAAAATAAACATCTTGATACAGTATAACAGGTAGTTTAATCTCAATCAGTACCATGTTCAATTTAACCTGTGCAAAAGGGGGTTAGTTCATATTAGCCAAAAAGAAACAAATGATTTATGACTTCAATATTAAAGTCAGAAGCAAACTGTAATAAATACATAATATGTCTAAAAAAGTTCTTCAAGCTAAAAAAAGAAAGAAGGAAAATCCAGAACATTTGATTGTGCTAATGTGAAACCTGTACAAACCCAGAGAATACCACCTGGTTTAACCAGGATAAATGTTTGTTAGAGCTTTATTATTTAGCCATACTTATTCAATCTGTATTCTGAGCAAATAAATGGAGCAGCTGACCTATCTGAAGAAGAACATGGCATTGAGACTGGAAGAAGACTCACGACCCACGTGTAATGTGCAGACGCCACAAACTTTCTAGCTGGAAGTCAAGAGCACTGTAGCCACGTAAAGGTATTAGGTAAACTTCTCTAGAAAAGCAAATCTAGTGATATATACATAACTAGTGATATATATATATATGCACACACACATACATACATAAATGTATATGCAGAGAATGGTTCAGACGGTTAAATCCAGTTCAGTTCAAGTCTGTGGCTAAGATGTTAGTTGGGACGTTTTCCTGACTCCCTTAGCTTCCTGGGCTGATGATCCAGGAAACTGGAAGACAAAGCAGTGGATGAAGAGGTGAATGAATTCAGCATATGCAGATTAGATGGCAGGCTCTGATGGCTTCTAGAATCAGGAAGAAATGTAATGGACTGTTGACCCAAGACCCAAGATCCAGAGGTCACTGAACCTGATGAAGGATTTAAACCCACAAGAAACGAGGAAATCATCTACAGCAACTACAATATATGTGGAGTAAGCCACACACCAGGGAAATATAATCAGGATTGTGACCTGAGTAAGGGGTTACCTCCACCTTAATCTCCCCAACCTGCTTGGCTGCTTACAGCAGATTCCATCATGGGGTAGTTTACATTATGTTAGGTCACATTGTGGGGATGGCCTGAAACGTGAAATTATTGATAATCTCCAGCCCAGCTAGGTTGACACAAAACCTAATTATGAAAGTTCAACCCTTGTCAACTCGGCACCTGTGCACATGTCCTTAAGTCATACAGTCTTCAAACAAAAACAGATAAGCTCATACCTGTACCTAACAGATTTGTTTGTTCCTGTGGCAGTCTATAGTACTTTCAAAATTCTTCACCATTACCATAATTCAAATGCACCAATTCTTCTTTACTCTTCCTTATTCAATGTCCAACTTTCACTTACATATGAAGTGATTGGCTAAACCATGGCTTAGGTATGGAACACCTTCAATCTAAAGTAATGGTGCAATAGATCCCTTAAATGCTGCTTCCATGAGCATTGATTGTGGATCCAAGTAAAGGAAATTCTGGAAAGCTTCAACTTTTCTCCATTTATCATATGATACCTATTGGGCGAGTTGTGAAGATTTTGGTCTTCTTTTCATAGAGTTGAAATCCACCCTGAAGGCTGAAAGACTTGATCTTCATCAATAAGTGCTCGAAGCATTCCTCACTTTCAGCAAGGAAGGTTGTGTAATCTACCAATCACAGGTTGTTAGTAAGCCTTCCTCCAATCCTGACATCACGTTCTTCTTATAATCCAGCTTCTCTGGTGATTTGCTCAGCAGATAGATTGAATAATTATGGTGAGAAGATTCAAATCCTAACACACCTGTTAGCTGATTTTAAAACATGCAATATTTCTTTCCACCACTTCGCTATCAGTTTGTCATACTGTGGTGGCTTGTGTGTTGCTGTGATGATGGAAGCTATGTCTCTGGCATTTCAACTGCCAGTAGGGTCACCCAAAATGAGCAGGTTCAACCGAGCTTGCAGACAAAGAAGAGGCCATGAAGAAGGCTACCTACTGTGGAGGCTCTGAAACATTATATATCGCTTCAGAACATGGTCATTTACTGAAGGCCTAATGTATGAAAGCCCAACACTGCCAGAGAGAGTGCCGGAGGATGGGTCCCCAGGGTCGCAGGGCACTCAGGAGGTGTCTGAGGAGGAGCTGATTTCTGGGAGTGGAGATGGGGCATGACTCAAGGTACAGAAAAATAGATACACTTGTTTGCTAATGATCAGAGCTTGGAATGTGTGAAGTAGGAAAAAGGAAAAATGGAAGTCATCAAAAATGAAATGGAACACATAAAGATCAACATAATAGGCATTAGGGAGCAGAAATGGACTGGTCTTGGCCATTTTGAATCAGAAAGTCACGTGGTTTACTATGCCAGGACTAACACAATCAAGAAAAATGTGTGGCATTCATTGCCAAAAAGGACATTGCAAAATCAGTCATGCAGTCTGTGATGGGCTTATAGCTATCCACTGTCAAGGCAACTTAATCACTACAACTACCATTCAAATGTATTCACCAACCTCTTTGTTTCCAACTTTTGCATTCTATTCGCAAGTGCATCTTGATTGCATGCTTGATCTATTTCCAAGTTGTTGGTAGAATTCTTCCATTTCTTTACTAGTAACACTAGCTTTTGTGGTTGGTGAATAGAAATTGTAGTTTGAAAATATGAACTCGATAGAAAGGAAATGAGATCACATGATAGAATTTTGCAAAACAACTTGTATATAGCAAATACTTTTTTTCAACAACACAAAAAGCAACTGTACACATGGAATTTTCCAGATGGAATATACAGAAATAAAATTGACTACATCTATGGAGGAGACGATGGAGAAAGGCAATTTCAACCACTAAAACTAGACTACTGATTGACTAACACACCATCAATTACACTTATTTTAAGTTCAGGTGGAAGCTGAAGAAAATTAAAACAAGTTCCCAAGAGCCAAAGTACGACCTTAAATCAATCCCACTTCAAATTCCAGAACAGATTTGACACTTTGAACACTAATGACAGAACACCTGATGAGCTGTGGAGGATATCAAGAAGTTTGGTCAAAGTAGATGTCAGAAGAGACTCTGAAACTTGTTCTTAATTGTAGAGTAGCTAAAGCAAATGAAGAAATGAAGTGAAATAGCTGAATAGAAAATTTCAAACAGCAGCTCAAGAAGACAAAGCCAAATATTATAATGAAAAGTGCACAGACCTCGAGTTAGAAGCCCAAAAAGGAAGAACACACTCAACATATCATTAACTGAGAGAACTAAAAAACAAATTGAAGACTTGAGTTGCAATGTTGAAAGATTCTATGGGCAAATTATTGAATGATGTGGGAAGCATCAAAAGAAGATGGAAAGAATCACTGAGTCACTGTCTCAGAAAGAATTAGTCAATATTCCACCATTTTTGGAAGTAGCATATGAACAAGACCCCATGGTGCTGAAGGAGGAAGTTGAATGCATTAGTCAAAAACAAAGCCCTGGGAATTGATGGAAAGCAAAGCCAATTGAAATGTTTCAACAAGTCTATGAAGCACTGGAAGCAATCATTCAACTATGCCAGGAAATTTGAAAGGCAGCTACTTGGCCAACTGACTGGAAGAAATCCGTATTTGTACCCACTCCCCAAAAGGTGATGCAACAGAATGCTCAAACTACAGAACGATATTTTTGATGTCACACACAAGTAAAATTTTGCTGAAGATCATCCAACTATGGTTGCAGCAGTAAATTGGCAAGGAGCTGCCAGAGGTTCAGGCCCCCTTCAGAAGAGGACATGCAACAAAGGATATCATTGCTGATGGCAGGTCAATTTTGCTTTATAGCAGCGAATATCAGAAAGATATTTGTTCATTTTATTGAGATGCCAAACCATAGTGAATCAAAACAAACTATGGATAAACTTGAGAAGAATGGAAATTCCAGAACTCTTATTTATGCTCATGCAGGACTTGTATGTAGATCAAGAGGGAATTATGTGAACAGATTAAGGAAATACCGACAGGTTTAAAATCAAGAAATTTGTGGGTAAGTGTTGTGTCTTCTCATCATACTTAGTCAATCTGCATGCTCAGAAATCATCAGAGAAGCTGGACTGTATGAAGAAGATTTCAACATTAGGATTGGGTGAAGGCTTACTAACAAACTGCAATATTCAGATAACGCAACCCTGCTTGCTGAAAGTGAGGAGGACTTGAAATACTTGCTGATGAAGATCAGTGCTTGCAGCCTTGCATATACATTACAACTTAAATGTAGAGAACACTACAATCCTCACAACTATCATGATAAATGGAGAAAAATTGAGGCTGTTAGGGAGTTTGTCTTCTTTGAATCCACAGTTAATGCTCATGAAAGTAGTCGTCAAGAGATCAAATGCCACATTACATCAAGTAAATCAGCTGCACAAGACTTCTTTCAAATGTTGAAAAGCAAGGATGTAACTTTGAGGACTAAGGTGCGCCTAACCCAAGCCATGGTATTTCTAATTATCTCATATTGTGAAAGTTGGGCATTAAATCAGAAAGACTGAAGAAGAATCAATACATTTACATTATGATGCAGGTGAAGAATATTGAAAATACCATGGACTGATAAAAAGACAAACCAATCTGTCTTGGAAGAAATACAGCCAGACTGCGCTTTAGAGGAAAGGATGGCAAGACTTAGTCTATATACATTGGGCATGTTCTCAGTAGAGACTAGCTCCTGGAGAAGGAAATCATGTTTGGTAAAGTAAAGTAGAGGGGTATTGAGAAAGAGGAAGACCCTTAAGGAGATTAGTGGATTCACACTGTGGCTGCAACAATGGGTTTAAGCATAGGAACAACTGTGAGGATGGTACAGTGCTTCTTTCTGTTGTGCATAAAGTTGCTATGGTCTGAACCGAATCTATGGCACTTAAAAACAAAAACAGTATTCCTTGTTCCCTATGCCCAACTCCCTTGTGATCTATGCACAGGTATTAGCATGAGCACAGCGTATTCTTCTGGGATTCCCATTCTTCTCAAGGTCATCCATAGTTTGTTATGGTCCACATAGTCGAATGCCTTAGTGTAGTAAATGAAACAAAAGTAAACATATTTCTAGAAACCTCTGCTTTAACCATCTAACCTCTGATCCACCTAACAACAACAGATCTTGTTCCTTTGTTCCAGGTCCTCTTCTGAATCTCTCTGGACCTCTGGAAGCTCCCTCTCAAGGTATTGCTGCAATTATTGTTGGATGTCTTCAGCAAAATTTTACTTGCGTGTGAGATCAGCAATGTCATTCTGTAATTTGAACATTCTATCGGATCACCTTTCTTTGGAGTGGCTATAAATATGGCCCTCTTCAATTAAGTTGGCCAACTTATTGTCTTCCCAATTTCCTGGCAAGGATGAATGAGCGTTTCCAGTATTTCATTAGTTTGTGGAAACATTTTGATTGGTATTCCATCGATTCATGGACACTTCTGTTTGGATAATGCTTTCAGTACAACTAGGACTTCTTCCTTCAGTACCACTGGTTCTTGTTCATATGCTACTTCCTGAAATGGTCGAATGTTGACTAGCTATTTTGGGGAAAGTGATTATGTGTGTTCTTTCCAGCTTCTTTAGTTGCTTCCTTCATCATCCAATATTTTGCCACAGAGTCTTTCAATATTGAAACTCAAGGCTTGATTTTTTCCCCTTTAAATTCAATAGTGTAATATTGAAAGATTCTATGAGCTAAAATTTGAACTAGGTAGGACCAACCCACTATGGATAGCCTTGAGAAAAATGCAAATCCTAGAAAACGATATTTTACTCATGTGGAACCTGTACATAGATCAAGAGGCAGTTGTAGAAGTACAACAAGGGAATACTGCATGGTTTAAAATCAGGAAAGCTGTTGAGCAAGGTAGTATCCTCTCATCATACATATTTGGTCTGTATGCTGATCAGAGAAGCTGGATTGTGTGCGTAGAATGTGACACCAGATTTAGAGGAAGACTTATTAACAACCTGCAGTATGTAGATGACACTGCCTTGCTTGCTGAAAGTGAGGAGAAGTTGAAGTACTGCTGTTGAAGATCAAGATTGTAGCCTTCAGTATGGATTACAACTCAATGTAGACAAAATCAATACATGCACAACTGAATCAGTAGGTAACAACATGATAAACAGAGAAAAAATGGACATTGTAGAAGCATTCATCTTGCCTGGATCCATAATCAATACTCCTGGAAGCGGCATTCAAGGCATGAAATGATGCATTGGGAAAATCTGATGCACAAAACCTCTTTGGAGTGTTGGAGAGCAAGAATGTTGATTTAAAGATGAAGGTATGCCTGGCCTGATCCATGGTACTTTAAATTGCCTCATATACATGTGAAATTTGGATATTGAATAAGGAAGACTGAAAATGAATCTATACCTTTAAATTGTAGTGCTGGCAGAGAAAATTAATGTATCATGAACTGCCAGAAGAACAATCAGTCTTGAATGAAGGAAAGCCAGAATGCTTCTTAGAGGAAAGGATGATGAGTCTTTGATATAGTTAGAGTTTATTGTGCCAACTTGGCCGATAAACCATATGTGGGGTTAATTGAAGGGCAGAGAGATAAATGGTTAAGTGAGCCTCATCTTTTGAGTTCTCGGGTCTCTTGTTTTGTGATGGTCGGATTAGGTGCAGTTGCTTTAGCCAGTTCCCTGCTTCAGCTGGCAAGGCTCACTTCCTGCAAGACATCCCAGAGGAGAAGCCACATGGACCTACCCCGATGTAGCCCTGGGTGCTGGAGCACCTGTGTGGAGACCCTTAGCAGTGCTGAGATGCTTACACGCTCACTGATTTGGCTTTCCTCCTGCAATCAGCATCATCACGTGTGTTTTGTGAGATGGAGGAGGACTTGTGGATTGGTGTCAGACATATGGGTTAATGTTGGACTTGTGGGCTTGGGCAGCACTGGGTTGGGATGTTTTCTAGATGTTCACTTAACCTATATATAAAACTCTCTCTTATACATGAGTTTCTGTGGATTTGTTTCTCTAAAGTACCCAGACCAAAACAGTCTACGTCTCATTTTTTTGCACATGTTTTCAGGAGAGACCAGTCCCTGGAGAAGGATATCATGCTTGGTATGGCAGTTACATAATCTGGTGTCAACTTGAGACTATTAAGAGTGAAGGGGTGGAGTTTAGCCTGTCAATCAGGTCGCAGATTGAGGACCTCATTTGGAGGCACTACGGAGATAAGTAGCGTGCTGCAGGCAGGACACACAGTCTTTCTCTGAGAGATATTCCTGTTGACAAGACACATGGAACTATGCTAGAGCCCTGGACCTGGAGGAGCCATGTGAAGACCCCTGGCAGCGCTGAGAAGCTTCCACTTCCACTGGATCCACAAGACTTCCTACCCACTGGCCAGTGATCTTTCTGCATTAGGAGTCATTTCATGTGTTTTGTGAGTTTGGCAATGACTTTATAGATTGGTATCAGACATATGGACTCATATGGGACTTGTGGACTTGATCTGGACTGGGCTGGGATGTTTTCTTAATGTACAATTTCTCTTTGATGTAAAGTTCTCTCACACACATATATGAGTGTCTATGAATTTGTTTCTTTAGTCTACCCAAACTAACACACTTGTTAAAGATAGAGGGACAGCGGAAAAGAGGAAGACTCTTAACAAGCTGGGTTGACATGGTGGCTGCAACAGTGGGCTTGGGCTACTAAGTAGAGAATCAACACTTCGGAGAGAAAATGAAGAGGAATGGTATGCAGGTACCAACAGGGTTATTGCTGTTAGGTGCTATCCAGTTGCTTTTGATTCATTCCTTATAACAGGATGAAACATTGTCTGATCCTCATAATTATTTTTCTCTCATGAATCACAGCTCAGTGCTTAAACTCTGCTCCACTATGCTCCTTTATAAATGTACTGGCACATCTCATATTCCTACCTTCTACCTTATGCCCAACCACCTTTAGTTCTCCTCCATTTTGATTCATTTGTTGTTTTGTAATAAGAAAGTATGTTCATTGGTTTTAAGTCCCTATATCTTTCTCTACTTACTCTTATTTATTTTTTCCAACTGTCAAAACCCATTGCCATCAAATTGATTCTTATACATTCAGAATTTAGTATCTGTTCTTGTTTTCTAATGGAATTGTTCTCTTAGACATCAGTAAAATACCTGTGTACAACTAATCAACTCATAATATTGTTAACAGGCAAATTGTAGCCTATTGAGAATTCCTTGGGATAATATTGTCTTTTTAAAAAAAAATTTACAGGTATCTTCGAAAGTGTTTAGTACATAACAATCACTCAGTAACTTTGCTAATACTTTTTTAATTCTTGATTTCTTCTAGTAAAATGTAATATTTGTTCAGGAATGCATTATAAAATTGAGATAAAGCACAATCGTTAAAGTCATTCCTCATAAATTATATTTTTATGTTTAACAAATACCAATACTGGTTTTATTTGTATTGTTTAGACAAATTGTATACTGTAATATTTGAAATGGTTTCAAACTGAAAAAAAAAAAAAAGTTTTACCTTCCAAAGCCTGGTGCCAGAAAAATTTAAAAAACTTAAATACACTTTGTTTTGTTAAAGCTAAGTTTGTTAGGTGATTTTCAGCATAAAAGTAGAATAGGATAAAATTATGTGGGTGAAAGTGGAATGGGAATATGAGTTCAATGAGAAAATTGAAAAATGTGAAACTAACAACCCTTAAGCAATTTACTCATGTTTTTAAAAATAATAATTATCAGTTTTAAAATATTGCAGTGTAGAGATTTCATTGGATGAATGAAAAGATTCCGTTTCATTTAAATATACATGTACATTTGAACTACATAGAATATTCCATAATTTACAACCATATAAACTTTAGAAAAGTATAGGTGTCATGTTAGAAGTGAGCCAGTGAGTAGGGAGTTTTTTCAGACTTCTCTAGAAGAAATGCAAGCGAGATTTTAAAGCCCACTTTGTAAGTGACCCGAAGTGGCAGGGAGCGTGCTGAATATGTGCATCAAACTGCAATCTGTTAGCCTCTGTCTTTCCTGAGAGCTCACGGATCTTAGGAATTTGTTCAAGGTATTTAATTTCTCTGGGATTTGATATCCTGATCTACAAGGTAGGAATAAGGATACCCCTCACTGGTGATGAAAATAGAAGGGAGCTAATCTGTAACCCAGTTGGCGTAGCCTTGGCCTACAGCCATATTTCCATGAAAAGCTGCTTCTTGTCTTTTTACTGATATTATTCTCAGACTAAATTTTAAAAGCTAGGCTCTGGTGGTTCTGATGTCAATTTGCAGGGAGATTTTCAGCATTTGGAAGAGTAGGTCTGTGTCAGCGCCGCACACAATATGGCCTGCACTGTGCCTGAGCACAGTTTTTAACATTTTGCTTGAACATGAACTTATTTCCTATTTAAAATTCTCCTGATTCTCCTGCAACTGCTCCTTCACTGCTCTTACTTCCCCTTCTCAAACATTGACTTCCACCCTGGATACCCTGATTTTATTTTTTTACTTTTATCAATTTTGAGTAAACTCAAATTCTTTTTTTTTAAGTTTTATGGAAAAAAAAGTAAACTCAAATTCTTATAGAAAATTTTTTGACAAGTTCTTTTCAAAGAGCTGTTATTCATCACCACATCTTAATTCTTTAAAATGCTCAAAATTTAAAAAAAAAAGAAAGAAAATGCTCAAAATTTTAAAGGAGCTATTGAAAAGCAGGTTGAATTAAAAGCACTTTTTAGTAGAAATGTATGTCAGTAAAATATCAAGAATCCAGAATAGGCTATTGTACATTTTATTGTCTTGAGATGTTACTAGTTGAGATGTTGAATTCACATTCAGTTACAAAGCAAGGCAAAAATATCCAGAAATAGAAGCTAAATATATGCTCATAGAATGGTTAAGAAGGAACCTGGAATTTCTGAGATGGAGATTGCATAAATTATTTTACATTTTAAATTGTTTGTAAAGCTATAAAGTTTTAAGTCTGTAAGGACAGTTGCAAAATATTAATAGAGAGATAGAGGACATGAGTAAATCAGAAATATGGGACAAGAATTATTTTCACTGAAAAACACATTTGTACATTTTCAATCCCAGGTAATTCAACAAGATCTTTCTCTTCAGCTATAACCCACTTAAAATTGTTACTTAATATTTGAAACATACAAGTAACTATATGGTTGCTGGTATGTGCTGTAAAGTCAATTCTAACCCATAAGCGCTAATCCTGTGGACAACATAATGAGACATGGCCCAGCCTTGTGTCATTGTCACAATCGTTGTTATGTTTCCGTCCATTGTTTCAGACACTGTGGCAAGCTGGCTCATTGAAGATCTTCCTTTTTATTACTTAGCCTGTACTTTACTAAGCATGATTTGGCCTTGATATTTTTTACTTTATATTTTGAGTTAGAATGCTAAAAATGTATGAAAAGGATGATTATGTTGAAAAAAAATTGATGCCATAGAATTAAAATTCTCTTGGTACCCAAGATGTTACAAGTATATAAAAATAAAAATAAACATCTGAAAAATATTCAAAATATCTGATAGTAAGGGGCTATGACCCTTTAGGGTCCTAATGGATAAAAATCCCATAAAACCAATCAGAATAGATGAACAATAATATCAACATAGATCAAAACAAAAAAGAAAAACCAAGCTACAATAGAAACACATGTTAACAGAATATTTTCAGTCTTTTCAATAAATGTCAATCAGCACAGCTACAAAATAATATTGCCTAATTTATAGTTTTTCAATAATTAGTATTGAGCCATAAAACCCAATCAAAGCTATATTGATAGACACCTTTTAATATGGACCTTATAAAAATAGTGGCAGGATTGTCATTTCTGAGTAAATGCTAAGTGTGACATTAGGTTTTGTGGTAACTTGACTAGGCTAACCTTCTCTGTCATTTGGCAGTAAAGATGAGTCATCGAGTAATCCCCCACATTATGATCTAGCACAATGAAGTCACCCCATAACAGAATCTACTATGAGTTGCCAAAGTAAGGATGCAAATATCCTTACTCAGATCCAGTCCCTGATGCAAATGAAAGGTAGTGTCCTTGGGGGCGTGGTCAGTTTCTAATATAAGTGAACACTGTGAAAAATATTGCTTGCTTTTCACTGGGTTTGGATTTTGCATCTGGCCTATTGTCCTCCAGTTCTCTGGACTTCAGCCAACAGCCTGCCATTCTTTTCTGCCTGTGCTGGGAACTGTCAGCAGCCTGCAATCTGACCTGATCCCCTGTGAAGTGGTCGATTCTGCAGTCAATAGCCTGTTATCTTCCTGCCAACCTTGAGATCATCGGCCCCCTAGCTACACGCGTCAAGAGAAGCCTGCAGCCTAACATCTAACATATAGACTTGAAACTTGCCCAGCCTACCTCTACAACTGTATGAGCCATTTTCTTGAAGAAAATTCTCCCCATATATGCGTGATTACGCTTTACCAGTTTTACTTCTCTAAAGGACCCAGCCTAAGACACAGAGTAAATATACATTGACGAGGCCATTTCAATGATACCAGAACATGTTGGCAATTATTTGCTGCCTGCTAGTCTACAAGTTCCTTGATTTCCAGGACCACTTCTTTCTTTTTGACCTCTAACAGCTAATTCAGTACATGTAAATAATAGGTGTTCCATGCACATTTTTAAAAGATGTATTGCAGAAAGCTGGGGTCATCTAGGAATTTGGAATCTCTTTTTATTACTGTTCTACAAGTAAAAGTGTACATTGTCTAAAATAAATTTTAATAATGCTATCATGAAAATATTTGCTGCTTTACTCCCTACTCAAGGGATTTAAACATTTCCACTTCAGTACCCACGACCTGTGGCGTGTGTGGTCAGCAATGCTATACATGGAAGCAACATACAAGATGAGCCCAGAGCATTTTGTAGTGTCAAAATTAAGAAAGTAGAGGACAAAAAATGGTTGGATTCACTACTTATAAATAGGTAATTGCTAATAAAATCAGTGTAATGCTTCTTTTTTATTTTAACCAACATGTGATCTTCACTTTTGACAACTGATACTTATCAGTAAAAAGATGTCATTATGTTTCACAGGTGCTGTCAGTTACATGCCTGCTTTTCTGAGCAAAATCATAACTTATAGTATTTTAAGAGTCTGAAAAGACAACACAACCATTACATAAAATGGGAATTGACTTTTTAAACGCAAGTAGAAGTCCAATTTTCTCAGAGTGTACTTTCTGTTAATAGAAATTTTAGTCGATAAATATTTTTAAGAAGGAAACTCCTGGAACATGTTCTTCCTCTTTCTGTGTCTCTGGGTGCATTAAAAATACTCCCTAATGAAAACTTGCACATTTTCTTTTTCATTCTGCAGTGTTCTGTGGAGGAGTCATTAATCAGGCCACTGTTGATTTAGCTGCGTGCACTGGCTGCCGGTGTAATTTATCACCCGGAGCCTGTGCTGTGGTCCCCTTCCTGTGGCTTCTTGGA
>NW_022107431.1:53805508-53811917 GCF_000313985.2 Echinops telfairi | reverse complement strand
AAAAATAGTGGCAGGATTGTCATTTCTGAGTAAATGCTAAGTGTGACATTAGGTTTTGTGGTAACTTGACTAGGCTAACCTTCTCTGTCATTTGGCAGTAAAGATGAGTCATCGAGTAATCCCCCACATTATGATCTAGCACAATGAAGTCACCCCATAACAGAATCTACTATGAGTTGCCAAAGTAAGGATGCAAATATCCTTACTCAGATCCAGTCCCTGATGCAAATGAAAGGTAGTGTCCTTGGGGGCGTGGTCAGTTTCTAATATAAGTGAACACTGTGAAAAATATTGCTTGCTTTTCACTGGGTTTGGATTTTGCATCTGGCCTATTGTCCTCCAGTTCTCTGGACTTCAGCCAACAGCCTGCCATTCTTTTCTGCCTGTGCTGGGAACTGTCAGCAGCCTGCAATCTGACCTGATCCCCTGTGAAGTGGTCGATTCTGCAGTCAATAGCCTGTTATCTTCCTGCCAACCTTGAGATCATCGGCCCCCTAGCTACACGCGTCAAGAGAAGCCTGCAGCCTAACATCTAACATATAGACTTGAAACTTGCCCAGCCTACCTCTACAACTGTATGAGCCATTTTCTTGAAGAAAATTCTCCCCATATATGCGTGATTACGCTTTACCAGTTTTACTTCTCTAAAGGACCCAGCCTAAGACACAGAGTAAATATACATTGACGAGGCCATTTCAATGATACCAGAACATGTTGGCAATTATTTGCTGCCTGCTAGTCTACAAGTTCCTTGATTTCCAGGACCACTTCTTTCTTTTTGACCTCTAACAGCTAATTCAGTACATGTAAATAATAGGTGTTCCATGCACATTTTTAAAAGATGTATTGCAGAAAGCTGGGGTCATCTAGGAATTTGGAATCTCTTTTTATTACTGTTCTACAAGTAAAAGTGTACATTGTCTAAAATAAATTTTAATAATGCTATCATGAAAATATTTGCTGCTTTACTCCCTACTCAAGGGATTTAAACATTTCCACTTCAGTACCCACGACCTGTGGCGTGTGTGGTCAGCAATGCTATACATGGAAGCAACATACAAGATGAGCCCAGAGCATTTTGTAGTGTCAAAATTAAGAAAGTAGAGGACAAAAAATGGTTGGATTCACTACTTATAAATAGGTAATTGCTAATAAAATCAGTGTAATGCTTCTTTTTTATTTTAACCAACATGTGATCTTCACTTTTGACAACTGATACTTATCAGTAAAAAGATGTCATTATGTTTCACAGGTGCTGTCAGTTACATGCCTGCTTTTCTGAGCAAAATCATAACTTATAGTATTTTAAGAGTCTGAAAAGACAACACAACCATTACATAAAATGGGAATTGACTTTTTAAACGCAAGTAGAAGTCCAATTTTCTCAGAGTGTACTTTCTGTTAATAGAAATTTTAGTCGATAAATATTTTTAAGAAGGAAACTCCTGGAACATGTTCTTCCTCTTTCTGTGTCTCTGGGTGCATTAAAAATACTCCCTAATGAAAACTTGCACATTTTCTTTTTCATTCTGCAGTGTTCTGTGGAGGAGTCATTAATCAGGCCACTGTTGATTTAGCTGCGTGCACTGGCTGCCGGTGTAATTTATCACCCGGAGCCTGTGCTGTGGTCCCCTTCCTGTGGCTTCTTGGATGTTTTCTTGCCTCTGACAACCTGATCATTAAATTTCACTTTCTCTACTGCAAAAATAAGTAGACAGATGTAGCTGATGCCTGTGATTCTATATTTTATGGATAATATTGAGAATGAACATTAAACGAATAAAAGTTTTTAAAAAATGCTTTGTCAAGAGTATTAAGAAATCTGAATAATAATTTATGAAAAAACTAAGAATATATTTCACTATTTCCTTGACTTTAAATTCACCACTTACAAAGTTAAATGTGTGCATATTTAACACAACATTGTTCTCGTTGTTTTATATATTGTTGTTATTAGGTGTCCTCAAGTCAGCTCCGACTCACAGTGACCCTACGCGCAGGAGAGCGAAACCTCCCCAATTCTGCATCATATGTCTGATATCTGCTGGACAATAGAAAGAAAAAATATGAACCTAAAAATATAGAGCTAATTATTTTATTAGCCATTTTAATTAATGAGTATGTTACTATCTCATGAAAACTTAGACCTTCAAGATCCCTAGTTGAATATTGTCAGCTTCAACAGAGTTTGAGATGTGATTATTCATGTTTTTTCTTGAACTCTTTCAGTAAATCGTTTACTCATTAACTTGCAAGTAGTCCTTTTATCTTGAAACAACATGCTGGCTATTAATGCGTTCATTTTATTAATTCAAAATCTGCCTACTTAAAATTTCCAAGCTTTTTTTTCTGCTGGTTCTGCCTGCAGTGGCTAAAACCCACAGTCACAAGACAGTGCCTTTGAGGATTGAATCTAAGGGAATGCATAAATTACTGGATATTCATTCATCTTCCCTTTTCCTTCTGAAACACAACTTTGCATGCATTATCCCCAAATTCCAACATTTCCAATGGTTTTCCCATTACTTACAACATCTAATTTTTTATTTCTAAAATTGTTATCATTGTCTACCTACCTCATCTATATTCATTTTTACTACTATCTTTTTGAGGGAGATGCCTTTTCTCTTGTTGTATACAGTCATTTCTCTTTACTCCACTATTTGCCTTTGAGATGAGGATCGCTGCTTGATATAATTTTGTATTCCTAGAATATCAATCGTACATGACTTATTGTAGCTACTCCATAAGAGAAAATAAACAATGGCTTCAAAAATCAGCACTTTTTAGAGGATTTTCAACAGTGTAGCGTGCACTAGATTCATTTCTTCTCTATCCTTGACACACTTAACTTCAATTAATGCAGAAAAAAGTTGTCTTTTTTTTCCTTCCTATTTTAGTGGCAAAGTCGTGCTACAAGTTCATTCTGACCTTGCAGTCAACTCCAAAACCTTTGGCATGAATTGCAGCTAATCCTGTACATGTGAGGTTAATTTTTTTAAAACAGAAATGTTGAACTTCATGTCTCTAGCTCTTTAATTTCTCCTTGCTTTTCCTGGCCCATGTAGTTAGTCTATTGAGAGTACTTTGAGTCCTGATTCCAACATCTCTCTTATTTGCTCTCTCTTCTAGTCCTGCATCCTCTAAAACCTTATGACCCAGTCTTCTCTCTCTTCAGCCTTGTGCTGACCCAGTGTTGAGCACATGCCTAGTCAGGGTAGCTGCCTGGGCCCACCAGTGGAGAGAGACATCTGTACTAGGGGAAAACCCCAAGTTAAAGATATTTTATAGAAACCTCTTTATCAAGTTTTAAGTAGGGTACATACAAGACAAAGAGAAAACGGAATCATCTGGACAAGGGAGACCACGAGCTGAGGCCATGGTGAGTCAGAAAGATTCCCTGCCTTGTGGCTACTTCCATAGAACAAGAGAACAAGGAAATGGTCACAAGATGATCCTTGCGGCAAATCAATTCATCACAGTCACTGAGGGGACATGGGAGTGGAATAGAGACCCTGCATGCAATACGTAGGCTATTGTTTAGAAACATTTACAAGATTTTGCTTCTGAGTTCTTCTGATCAGGAAAGTTGAAGCAAACGCACTGCTTGAGGGACAACCTTTTTGCATTGTTGGACAATGGTCAGAGAGAACTCAATGGAGGCAGAATTTATGTGGAGAGACAACATGGAATTAGGGCTTCCATTGTAAAACGTACCTGTCAGACATCCAGCACTCAGAATTTATGCTGAAATACATGACTGCCCAGATAGCATCGGTTCACTTGATATTTGCTTGGCACTATCGGTCTGTCAGATATGATGATACACACTTATCATTAGGCTTAGGCATGCTTTATTTTTGTATCACATATCAGAAGAGAAGTCTCTAAATATCTTGCAAAAATCACAATGTACTCTCTGATAAGTTATAATAAGCTATAGTGTTTTTTGCTCTTATTTAGGCTTCCTATGTATTAAACTCTTTGAAAGCATTGTGTTCATTAAACATTTTTTGAATTTCAGCTACTTTACTGGAGTAGGAATGTTGTTTGTTGATCTGAATATCATTATTTCAACATCATATTGTCCTGATTTTTACCAATACACATACAAAGAACCCTCAGGTAATGACCCATTGCATAAGAAAAATTCTTGCTTTCTGAGCTTTCACCAAAATTACAACAAAATGAAATAAAGTTAAGAAGAACAGGAAAAATACTCTTCCAAAAAACATCAAAAATTTGACTTAGATTCATGACATTCATGTAACAACTTAGGCTAGAAGAAAGAAAAAGCTGAGTTACGTAGAATTATTTTTAAAAAGTCAGAGTATATTTTATAGCAATGAATTCAGGAATTCAAATGAAAATAAAACCATAGTGAGAAGGACTGACCTTTCACACATCCTGATGGTATTTTTCAATCCCAGGATGTATCATTTTGGCAGGCGTATTAGAGGAAATGAGTGCAAGTGGCAGTGAAAGGTAGGAGAAGGGTATAGGAAAAAGAGGTGGGAAATATTGTTTTACTTCTCAAAAGCCAATATTAAATAAAATCCTTCAATAAACTATGTATATTGATATATAAAGTTAAGGTAGTATAATAATGTTACAAGCACTAATATTTGTGTCAATAGCACTCAAGTGATTTTTTTTCATCACACTGATCAAAATTACATCATACATAATAAAATTATGTTCTATAATGATTAGAATTATAGAAAATAATTTCTATTATATGTCTAAAAGGCTTAAATATATAAAATATGCATAAAATCAGGCATTTTATAAATAAATATTGAACTTTAATATTAACGGCACATTATATAAGAATATTGATAATTTTAATACATAATTTTAAAATTATTAAATTTTATAATTATCATTGTATACACTAATTTTAAGTTTATTAAGTTTTAATATTTAAATTAATTGAGTTAGTTATTTTAGGAAAAATTTTGAGGACTTTTTTCCCAAATGTAAATTTAATTTTTCAAAATCGACCATAAGTATGTTTAACTCCCAGAATTTATCGGGCTACTACCTTTTTTTCCCTGGAATATTCTTCTTCTTTAGGAAAAATTTTGTAAATATTCCCAAATCAAAATCACTTCCTAAAGGACGAATAGAGTCGGGAGTATTTGAAGCATCAGCTTTCACACCACTTGTTCTTCCTAAATACCCTTAGTTTACACTCCATTTTCACCTTCTCTTTGAATTTCTCTGATCTGCCTCCTAACATAGAAACACTGTCAGAATTAATTACTCCGTTTTTAATAGTCCCAAAGTCTTTTTCTGTGTCTTTACTATAATATTGATGATTCTAAAAGTAATTTTATTGACATAAAATTAATGTAGTATACAATTCAATGATTTAAATATATTTAAAAGATCTCTGTAATAATCGCCACCGTAGATTTTAGAACATTTTTTCATTCTTGTATCCATTATAACTGCTCCCCATCTCCCCCAGAGTTCCCCTGCCATAACCCTTGGAAAGCATTAATCTAGTTACTATTTCTGTAGATTTACCTATATTGAATTCCATAGAAAGCAAATCATACAAAACAACCAGAAAATGAAACATAAAATCCTCACTCCATAAGAAAGCAGAAAATAAAAAAGACTACAAGTTAAAAATGGGTCAAAAGGAAAAGCAACGGTACTATGACAAATTTTAGCCAAAGAAGCATCTCTGGTTGTTGTGCATTGGGCTGCTAACTCCAAGGTCAGCGGTCCAAACCACCGGACACTCCAAGGTCAGCGGTCCAAACCTCCGGACACTCCACGGGAGAAAGGTGAGGCTCTATTCGTCTGAAGAATAGAGTCTTGGACACCCACAGGAGCAGGTCTACTCTGTTTTACAGGGTTGCTAGGAATAGGAATCCACGCCATGGCAGTGAGGTATTTTTTGTTTTTTAAATATCTGCATTAACTCTCCAATGACCTCTGTCCAAGGACAAGATTATTCATATCCTTAGTCGGTTGACTGAGGAAATTCAATGGAGGCTTAATCCATGTGGGCTTTGCAAATGCATTTTTGAAGCTTTTCTGTCATCCTAGCTTTCTGCAAATCAATGATCAGAATATAAGCTCTAAATACACCACCCCCATTCTGATCATGGATTTTATTATTAATGATCAGATTGGCTAGTGTGCTTCTTTTGTGTAAACATTATACTCCCTTTGCTTTTTATGACATATTTTAGTCCTGTAGACATTTTTGCCTTAGGGAATGAGCGTTATTGAAGTTTTACCTTTTGTCCAACTCATAGTTTTCATACTGTTCACTCACTTAAGTTTTAATTTGTTTTTTTGTGTGCGTGTGTGTTTTATTTAATAATTTTATTAGGGGCTCATACAACTCTTATCACAATCCATACATACATCAACTGTGTAAAGCACATTT
>NW_022107431.1:53804553-53805408 GCF_000313985.2 Echinops telfairi | reverse complement strand
CTTCAAGCCTTTAAGACCCCAGATGCTGTATCTTTTGGTAGCCGGGCACCAAAGTTTTTAATTTGTATAAATGAACTCTCCATTTATTTTAGTCTAAAATGCTTTCATATATATAAATTCCTTTTAACAATAGTATTTTAAATTATAGATCATAGGCTTAATTAATTGTATTATTATTAAAATTACCAAATGTCCTGTGGAAGTTATTTATATTATTTCTTAAGAAACTGATAATGCTGCCTCTAAGGTGGGCCAGGTATATACCTATAAACCTTAAATATATGAATGGATGTTGAGTTCACAGTTAATTGTAAGCCTTAAACTAAGAACAGTTCATTCTTATGATCTGCCCCTGCTCGATACTTGCCTTCATGAAGTGATCACTGAAGAAATGGGTGCTATAGAAAAGTGTGGTGAAGAAATCAGATAGTGACCAGATATCAGAAAGAATAGCATCTAGAATCTGAAAAGCCTGTCTTACAGCCAAGTTATAGCAGTTATCCTTACTGTGTGTTCTCAATCTGGTGTGAGATGAATTACCCTTGTTGTTCCCCTTGCCTTGGCCTCTGGTCTTGGCCTGGCTCCTTTGTTTTGTCCATGGTATCCATTCCGGCGCCTCTAGTGCCTCTAATTTCACCCTCCACCATCTCAGATAGAGATCTTGGACATGCTGTCCTGGTGACTCATCATCCAGCGATCCTGTGATTTCTCTCTTCGGCTCTTATACACAGAGGAATGGCTTTGATGAAGGTGTGGTTGTGGTTTTTCAGGAGAACTTGTCCTCAAGGAAAAAAGGGAGGTGACTTGGTTCACATCATTTAGTAAGGTGGAGGCTCAGATGATATCTACCTTCAT
>NW_022107431.1:53800208-53804223 GCF_000313985.2 Echinops telfairi | reverse complement strand
CTATCCATTTGTATAGCAGAGAATTCCCTCCAAATGGGATTATAACCACAAGCAGAGAGGGTAGAATTTAAAATACATCACCCAAGGGATTGTTGCTACATCTCAGTCAGTTTGAGATTAAGTGGTTAATCTGGGATTTAGACAAGAAAATATCTTGTTTCTCTAATGAATAATGGAACTGAACAAGGAAACTTCTCATTAGCCCATATTGGGGGTAGATGAAGGATGAAGCACTAATAAAATAGCCTTGGCAATTAAATAATTAAGGTGGAAATCATATATGCCACCAAAAATAGATAAATGGCTATTATATTATTATAACTATTAGATAAATAACTTTATTTTGCCTGGTACAAACCGTGGTATTTTCGATCACCTCATATACCTGCTCAAGCTGGACAGTGACGATGGAAGACCGAAAGGAACTGGTGCATTTGAATTATGCTGCTGGTGGCAACTATTGAAAGTAACATGAGCAGCAAAAAGCAAATAACAAACAAACAGATCTGGAGTCTTGGTCTCTCTTGATAAGCCCCTGATTTATCGAGCATAATGTCCTCTGAGAGATGGCTCCTGTCCCTCTTGATAACATATTCAGATTTGTCTCTCCTAGCAGTCTATGGTATTTTTAATATTTGCACACCATAATTCAAATGCATCAAATATTCTCTGGTTTTCTTCATTCATTTTCCAGTTTACACATGCATATGAGGCTACTGAAGATTCCACAGCTTTGGTCAAATGCACTTTAGTACTGCTTTTTCTTTTGAGTACTTTGAAAATTCTAGGGCAGCAGATTTCTCTAATTCAATAGGCCATCTGATTTCTTGACTACTCTTTTTATTATACTGAGTGTGACTATAACTAAAATAAAACCCTTAACAACTTCAATAATTCCTGTAATCTCACTGATTTTTTTGTTTACTCGTTGCATCTACTATTGATAGATGTATTGGAAATTTCCATTATAATTACAGATTTTAGTGTTTGCATTTTTTTCAATGTTCTTTTTATGTCTTTTGGAGCACTACTACTTAGTACCTACACATTCAGGATTGTTAAGTTCTCTTGATTTGACCATTCATTATTATAAAATGACTCTCTTTATCTCAAAAATTCAAATCTTCCTTGCACTGAAATCTACAATGACTGATAATAGAATCCCTACAGCTTTCTTTTTGGACCTAAACCATCAAGTTTTTTCCTTTTCTTCCATTACTAGATTTGCACTCTCTTTCTGACTACAGAGCTGCTCCTCCAGTGGTTGGCATGATTGGTTGCTTTTTGTCATTCAGATCTAAGTGCAAATAACATCTCCTCAGAAAGTCTAAAATGAGAGACTCCCTCCCACTCATTCTTTCCTTTTCCCCATTTTAACGTATTCAGTTTTCCTTGTTAATCATTTGCTCTGAACTTTTCACTAGCTGACATTTATTTTTTATATCTTTGTTCTCCCTCATTAGAGTGTGAGAGGACTTGTTTTAATCATAGCTGTGCTTTCACCACCGGGATGCCTGGTAGGCACTTGGAAATGATTTGTTAAATGAATATAGTTTTAGAACTGAATCTGCAATGTCTCACAGATATGCCTCAGAGGTATATCTCTCCCCAAACATTTTCTCCATATAGATAGGGATGACGTACAATCATATAACCTACTGAAATACCACACAGGTGGCATTCTGCGTGTGCGGTGTCAGAAGTAGTGCTTCTCGGTATAAGTAAACTTGTGGAGGATTTCTAATGCAGCTGTTGTCGTCAGTGGCTGGAGAGGTGATTCTGACTCAGGGTGATCTCGTGCATGCAGCGTAGAATTGTTCCATGGGGTCCAAGGTTATCACCATCCAGAAGGACATTTCCAGGCTGACTTCTGGGGCGCCTCTGGGTGAATTTGAGCTGCCAATCTTTTGCTAGTAGATTAGCGCTTAATTGATTGTGCTACTGAAGAGACACTCTTCTTAACACAGCTCCTTGTCGCCAGAGATGAAGCTGAACTAGAGATGGGACTGATTTTGTCTACCTCCGTTTCTCAAGCTCAGCATTACTGAGTTTTGTGGTTGTACAATTCTTTGAAGAGCAGTGCTGTTTCATGCATTATAGAATGTTTCACAGTATCCCCGGCCAGGAGCAGCCCTGTCCTCTAGTTTGTAGCAATCAGACATGTGGCCAGGCCCTGCCAAATGTTCCCTGGGGGAACTAAATTGCCACTGCTCAAAAGTCAATAGTTAGAATCTTTGAGAGCACCCCCAAAATGATTATAGTTTAGCAATTTTAGGTGGAACTAAAATGTACCTTATGGAACGTATTTCCTGATGATTAAGGGAAAACAAACAAACATGTGATGCCCTTAAACACAGAGACTGGGTATTTCTTAGGAACACCGCAGTGTTGTAGGTATCTACACATACAGAGTATTATATCCTAAAGGTGACTGTTTAGGAACTTAGCTGAAGTTCTGGAATCAAATACATGTGTGTGCTTCTATTAAATAAATGCAAGAAATACCATATTTAAACAAACTATTTAAACCTTTGTACACTCAATCTAAGACAAATCCAAGTCTCCCAAGACTGAAGCAAACATCTTTTCTGTCTGTAGCAGAGTGAAAAATGCAAGCGTCACTGGAGAAAATGCAATGACCGGACCAGTCGGTCCAGCCCAAATAAACACTTTCATTTCCGCTCCTTTTCTAAAACAGACACAGGTCAACCCAATGTTTATCTTTGCTTCATTTGGAATTCTATTGTGGTGCTCACATCACACAGAAAAAGTGAATGTTTGTGAACCAGCCTGCCTCAGTACAGGAAACATGAGGCATTTATTACAAACGAATTCCAAATAATTAGTGGAGGAGATCATGAAATGTTCAGAGGGGAAAAATGGGGGCTGAATTTCAAACAGGAGGGGGTCTGAGCCATTAATGGGTAATCTGCAGGGCTTTTGTTAATCCCCGGGGGCCTCTGCTACAGGTGGTTCATATTTCTAAGCAGTGAAGTATGCGAGATGAATGGAAAATTTCTCCTTAACATTTTCCACTACCCAGCCTCAGCATGGAAAACCCTATACCAGATCAGACAGCTGGTTTATTACAACTTCAGTGTTGTAATTCAGAGACAAATCACCATTCAGCAATTTTCACTCCTTTCTGCTCCACGCCAGAGATTTTCCTTTCTATAGTTCCCTGGTACAGTATTGCTTATAGAAAAATTTTGTAGCTAATTTTTAATATAAACTAGGAAGGGTTCTTTAGGCTTGAAAATAATGGGCCACTTGAGTCAGTGTTCATACTTTCTAGATTCTGTGAGGAGTTTCCTATGAAAATGAATATTATATACACAGCATTTTACATGTAAGTGGCTCTAACCTTTGCCAATAGTGACAGTGGAGAAGAAGTAGAAGAATGTGGGTTAACTTTTCTATACATATCCTCTGAGTTTAAATATTAATTAAAATGTGTATGGTAAAGTGAGATTCTAATTTTATCCAAATAAATGTCATAAGCAATCATTTAGATGAGGTACATAGATGTGTATATCCACAGAAATTAAAAACACAATATAAAGTGGTGTTTTTCTGTCCTTGAACTAGAAAAAAATGAATTAGCCCTTAAATCTCTCATATTTAAATTATTCTAATGTTAGTTTCTATGGGAACACATTCTCTGATCCTCCAAAAGCTGATCTTCATGTTGTTCTCTTGAACACCAGAATTACTCTCCCTTTGCTTTCTCATTCGCGGTTTCTCCTTTGCAAGGAGCGCACCATGCTTCCTTCAGCTCAACTTGCCCTGAACAACTGTCCTGATATTTTTTATTTAAATGTGGTGAAGAAAGCTGATGGTGCTGAGCTATCAAAAGATAAAGCTTCTGGGGTCCTAAAGGCTTGAAGATAAACAAGCGGCCATCTAGCTGAAAAGCAACAAAGTCCACATGGAAGAAGCACACCAGCCTGTGTGATCACGAGGTATCAATAGGATCAGGTATCAGGCATCAAAGAACAAAAAATCATATCATTGT
>NW_022107431.1:53797360-53799028 GCF_000313985.2 Echinops telfairi | reverse complement strand
TTAGGGTCCCTTGAGTGCTGGTAATCCGTTACCATGTTAGTCATTTTTTTTTACTTCTGAACCATTATCCTCCAATCTTTTTCTCTGTAATGATGCATTTTCTCCAATGCCAACAGAACTTTCTGCTGATAAATACATTGTATTACACCATCCACTGGCTTTAAATATCTTTATCCACTCTCCTTTGCCTACAAATCAGTGATATCATCACGGAGGTGTGAGGATGCAAATCACACTGAGTGACCACGTCTGAGGGGTTGACCCTGAAACAAATGTCTGTCACACTTTTGTACAATGTCTCAGTAGAAATGTGTGATGTTTTAGGAAATACTCCTATAGTTAGTGATAACAACATAAACATTTTTCCTGAGTTCAGTTGACGTCAATCAATATATCTACAAGGCTGAAACTCAATGTTCATTTACTTTTTGAACTTTCTAATGTTTCCTAGCAAAGCTGACATTATTACCCAATTACTACGATGCTTCGAATCACCTGGTTTTATCTCCATGCACTCCAAGCATGTGGTGTAGCTTTTATTGCTGCCAGTGATTTTATGGTTGACGATTTTGTTAAATTCTCTAATGTTTTAGCTCTAGTATTGTGGTAGTTAGTATTTTTGAATCTATATAAATAACGTTTTCTTTTTTGACAAGGAGATAGTAAGTTAAAAGGAGAAAAATGTGAAACTGCTCAGTTACTAATAATGTAAGTACCGTAATAAAGTTTCAATCAATCGAGAAAGTTTTTACAAGACTATTTAGTGGTTAGTATTCATATAATCTAAGTCAAACTATATGTAAGAATTTTAACACCATGCTTATCACATATTATCATATGGTTAAAGTCGATCATGAATACTACCGAGTGTTCTGCGTGGTGTAATTCAAGGGCCTGCACTGGCTAAGAGGGTGGCAGACACCAACTCTAACGATGCCATTGTCTACAGAATAAAACCCAAACTTCATAGCTTGGTCTATACTTAAGCATATTCATTATTTGAACCCTGATACTCTCAGTTCCGCAGCCCCCTTCTTCTGCCCTTCTTTTGTTGCACTCAGGTACCCATCTACTTGCCTTCCTCAATTGATCTCTGTATCTGTTACCTCTATAACAGAGATATTTTATAAATAATATATGCAAATAAAACATAATCCTAAATAACTTTTTAAAATGGGTACTACAATTATACTGATTTTTGAGGGAGATAATAAAGCTGAGGAACGGAGCATTTGAGCAACTTGCAGGAAGACATTCAGTGTCAGAGCCAGTGTGTCAATTGGTTGCAGTGCTAGGGTTTGCGTATACAAACCATTGTTCAAGATTACGTTAGTTTCTTTAGGTCTACTTTGACCCCAGCAAGCTGATTTCATTACTAAGTCTGCTGGACCATAACAGTCTCTGTAAATATTCTCTAATATTATAATTATGAACTGATATAACTCTATGATCTATACTGTAATGCATGATTTACATGTATCCTCCAAATAGATACCAGGTCCCTACTCTTTATAAATATACTCTTTATAACTCAGTCCATAGCACTTTTTTAATGGATGGATAAATATGGTGTTAAATGAATGTCTCTTTTCTTAGTTAATGGTGATTACATAACTCTGTGCTGAGCCCAAGGCCATTTTAAGATTTGTAGAGAACCTGGGTAGTAGG
>NW_022107431.1:53779239-53795182 GCF_000313985.2 Echinops telfairi | reverse complement strand
TTCTTCTACTCTGAGTGCTGACCCCACTCCATGGCCCGGTCACTTCTGCCACATGTACATGCCAGCCCTATCTCCTCCGTTCTGGGCAGCTTGCTCCTCCTGTCAACCGTGAACGGCAGCCTGACACTCTGGCACCGAGTTGGTGAAAGTCTGACTTTGAAACAGGAGGCTGTGGCCCCACACTTTGAGATCCCAGACACTGTGGTTCCACCCCTGGAAACTAAGCAGGCCCTGTGTCCAACGTTTTTCCACCAGTTCTAAAAAATCCAGAAGCTGCTCCAGGGTTGGTCTTTTCCTGTTCCTGGAGGACAACAGCCGTAGTTCCTTTAGTCGGTGTTCTTTTAGAAAATCCCAAGATACATTGCAGAGAGGGTCCCCTTCAGTCTCCTCTGAGGGCTTTTCTGCTGCAGTAGTAGGTTAGAACCATGTACCGGGTTTGATCCCTTCAACAAATGATGGATAGCCACATTCTGGGTGAATATGCTAGGATATGCATATTTAATTGTAAGATAGAATTTTTTAAATCTTTAAGATTTGTTTTTATTTTTACATTGTTCATTTTTAAGTTCATCTCTTTCCTCGTGCATTTTACTGTAAGTGGCAAGAGGTAACCATATGGCCCCTTGAAGACTATGCTTAGAAATTTCAGTGGCCAGATATGCACGTTCATCATTTAAATGTCCTACTTCCCCTCAAAAAAAAAAAAGTCACTGCATAAAGCATCGTCCTTCCTCCATTGTTCAATCGAATGCTCATAACTTTCTGTTTCTGCCTCATCAGAGGCACAGTTAACGTCCACATTCCTAGCAACGTTCTGTGGCTAGCACCATACGTCTTCTCTAAGACCATAGAGACTCTCTGTAGAGCTCTTCCCACTTCCTTCTGAGACTTCACCACAACTGCTCCTGCCATCCAGAATTCAACCTCCAGTCTCCCCAAGGCATCTAGCCTTTACTATTAGGGGCCATGAAACTCTCCCAGCCTCTACCCATTACCCACCTCCAAAGCTGCTTCCACACTTTTGGTGTCTGTTAGAACAGCACCTAGCTGCTGATACCAACTTCTGTCATCATTATCTAGTGCTACTGTAACAGAAATACCACAAGTGGAAGGCTTTAGCAAACAGGTGTGTGTGTTGGCGGGGGTGGTGGGGTCTTTTCATCACAAGTTAGGAGGCTAGAAGCCTAAACTCATTGTGTTTGTTTCAGGGGAAGGTTTTTTCTCTCTGGGCTCTAGAGGTAGGTCCTTGTCTCTTTAATTTCCACTTTCCGATTCTTTGGAGTTAATTTTGGCCTTTATTTTACCCAATCCTGCTTCTCTTTCTTGATGGTTTCATTTCTTTGATGTCTCAAAGACATTGATTTATATACACCCTATGCGTATCTTGTCTCATTAACACAATAAAGATAACTGATCCCCAGATGAGATTATAATCACAGATTAAGCCCATTAGGATGAGGATTTGCAAAACACATTTGAGGGCTGGGGACATAGCAGGGGTAGACAGAATTCAGTCCATAATATGGACTAAGGAATTTTCAACCAACTCAAAACTGAACTAGCTGTCATCAAGGGCTTCTGACTCATGGCATCCCCATGTGCATCGGGATAGAACCTTAAACCATAGGTCTCTCATTAACCAAATCTTTGGGAACTAGATCACCAGGCCTTTCTTCTGAAGGACCTATGGATGAACTTGAACCATTACTCATCAGTTTGATATTTGAGTCAGCTTCAGAAAAGTGGTTAGATTTTTATGTCACTTTCTATCCAGATGAAAGTATAAGGGTGGAGTCCAACCTATCAATCAGGTCACAATCTGATTATACTTTCTTAGAGTAGCGGCCTTTATATGAGAGCATTGGGAACCTCTCTCTTTCTTACCTTTCATCCCCCTGCTTGCTTGGATTCTGTCTCATACTCCAAAGGTGGCCCCAGGCGGACTGCTGACCTGGGAGCTCTTGGCACCCTGCCATGGTCCCACCCACTGTAGAGCCACACAACGCTGAGCCCAGTAGGCCATGATCTCCTGGCTTCCTGATTCACTTTTCAGTTTCATTCGCCTGAAACGACGTGAGGCTGAAGAGATCTCTGGCTGGCATCAGATCCATAAACTTGAGTTGGACTGGGCTAGGATGCCTTCTTAATACAGACTTACTACTTGATATAAAATGCTTTCTTATGCATACATGAGTGTCCCTGGTTTTGTTTTTCTAGATCATCCACCCTAACACAGCAGTCAAGCCTTTTAAACATTTGCACGATCAGCAATTCAAGTCCTTAGTGTTGTGTACATAGGTGAGTAGGAGCTTCTTGTCCGCTAAGAAGCATTTTAACTGAGTAGGAGCTTTTTCTTCCTTTGCTTCTGTCTAACACATCATCCCTCTTCTTCTTCCTCGTAGCCAGGGTTTGATTAAGGTCTCAGTGCCATGCAACATTCTTTGTGAAGCCTCCAGTTATTTCCCCAGCCTAGTTAATCATTCCCTCCATGGAGTTTTAATTCAGAGTGTACCAAATGTAAGATTCTGTTACAGTTTTGTATGTTTTTCTTCCCTCTCAAAGTCTGAGCGACTTGAAAAGAGTTTCTTCTCTCACTCATGCGTCTTCAGTACCTATGTGGAACAGAGTAAAAGCTCATGCAGTACGTTGTGAATTGTAGTTGTTTGTGCAGAATACATTATCCGATCCTCCATGCTCATCTGTGTTTATGTATGCATTGCCATCGCTTCTTCTTTTCCTTTTTTCCTTCACCGTTGCAAAATCATGAAGAAAAAGGAGTAAGATTGACTCCATGAGATTATTACTGTTTTCCAACTGTGAGGATTTCAGTTGCCAAATTTGACCTCAGCGCTGTTTTATTTATTTTTTAGTGTATATATATTTGGTACATATTTTCACAAATCCTTACATATGTGTGCATGACAGTTTGCTAAATGTTGGAATTATTTTTGCTAAAAGGTTCAAGGGCAGTACTACTAACAGTAATGCTACCAAGACTATAGAGTGATATTTATACCAGAAAACACCAGAAGCAGTTTAACAGATTATTGTTTCTTTAGCCAAGTCTTACTCTGCGATTACAGAAACTTTGTTTAAAGTATCGGATGCTTCTTCCCCAGTTGATGCTATGGAGTCTAACTCTGTGAAGCCTCTGCTTCCTGTTTATCTGTTGCTGCCCAGCTGTGAGATGCTGCGAACATGCTCAGACCCTGAGCATACGCAACTCGCCAAGTCAGGGGCTTGTAGGGTAAACCTTCAACCAATCAGAGATGGGAAACACTGGGGAAATTAATCTTCTTCCTAAATGGACTGTCCTGAGATGTGGTTGATGATGTGATTTCTCTCAAGGTGATTCTGTAAAACTCAAGAACTGGTTGCCAGTTAGCCAATATCAAGCAGTTGCCAGTTAGCTAATGCACCCGTTTATGTATTTTTCTCTGTCTGCCTCAGATCTCTGCTCCTGCATTCTTAGGAATATATTTTCCATCAAGGCATTAAAATAGTCATATTTTGCTCAAAGTTCTTATTTTTTAGGAAATCTGGGCTAGGATAATTAATGAATATTTATTATGCATTTATAAAATAGTGTGTTAAATATGTAAAGGCTATAAAAGCAAATGAAGTAGAATCTCTGCTCTTAAAAATATAATCAAGTGGCAAAATAGCAGAGCTTGACATAATACCTATGCAATCATAATAGAAGACAGGTAATTAGTCTGGGGTGCTAGAACGAGAAGAGGTGTCATGACCACACAGCTGTCTGACTACTAAGTGGCATCTGTGTCCTAATGCATGCTCCTTACTCTTCAGTGGTTTCCTCTTTAGAGTTATGCCTTTGAGGCAACTATCTAAATATAAAATGACATTTTCCTTTTCCAAATCAGAGATATAAAGAGATAGAGAGAGAGAACAACAACAACAACAAAATGTTTCCATAGATGAAAGGAGAAAAAAAATCCGACTCCAAGCCTTAGAATTTTGGTATTTCCCCCAGAAAATTCATTAATATATTCAAGATTCTCCAAGTCAGAAGTCTGGCCAGAAGCTACATGTTCAACACCAAGGAGCCAAGCTCTGTCACTTACTGAACCTTCATAGTGTTCTCCTTTCATCGCCGTGGTTAGTGGCGCTGATAAACCCTGAGCTTCCAGAGCTGATCTCTGGAGAAAATCAAGATGTTTATCCCAAGGCTCTTTCAAATTGTCTAGGAATTCTGGTTAGCTCTTACTGACTTTTCCACATCCCAAGGTATTCCTGTCATTACATGGCCAGCTGTGGACTGTATCCCACCTACTAATGCCCAAATCTTTCATCTTCTATACTCAATAAGGCCTAGCAGGATTACTGTGAATCAGCATATATTTGGAATTATGCCCACTAAATGCCTAGACTTTGAATTATCCTATTTAACTCTAGGAGATAATGGTTGACTCCCAGGGCATTGCCACAGAGCTAGGACCAGCTTAGGAGTCCACCCATGATAGCACTTTCTGCGTGTCCCTTTAGCCCCCAAATGGGAACTCTCTTGATTTTCCACATGCATAGGATTAGGTGAGGAGACCTATATTGTCAACTGTGGAAGAGGGGAGAGGGAGGAGGGAGCTCTAAGAGAGAAACATACATATTACAAATTACAAATACATATTACATATTACAAATATTATAGCAAAAGGGGGATTTTTAAAAGTAAGGCATGGTCTACTCTCAAAAGACTTGTTAACTTAGACACTGAAACTTAGAAATTAGTTGTGAGTTATTATCATTCCACTGTCTGCTCATGGAGTCTACGTTGTTATTTTTTAATATTGTGTTTTGCCAGCATACTTTCCCTCTTTTTCCCATTGAAAGAGGCACCGAAACTTCTGGGTCAGCGGGTACCTGTGTTAATGGAGGCAAGCCTACTAGAAAAGCCCTATGTTAAAAGCATGTCCTTTAAACAACTAGATGTAGGCAGGCTTAAATAGGTAGGGTTAAGGGGTGCCAGGGAGGGTAATTGACTATGATCTGATTCATTTTATTTAGGATGTAATATGTTATGAAACCCAAAGCAAACAGAGAAACCAGGGGGGAAAATCTAAATCTAAGCTTGTATTTATCAAATATGAAAAAGACGAGAAAATGTTCTGTTGAAAGATAAATGACGTTGGCTAATAAATTAATCCAAAAGTTAATCTCCAGCATGAAAGATGGAAAATTGCCCTTTTAATTCACCCTGGCTGTCTTGACATAGAAGTTATCTGTCTTCCTGTTCTCTGCTTTGTTATTAATACCCTTCATGGGTGTGTGCATAGTTGGCAGGTTAGGGGGTCGGGGGCGGTGGGCAGGAGTGTGTGTAGGTGGAAAAGAGAACTCAACTCCGTTGGGCACTGTGCAGTTAATAAGATGAAATGCTTTCATGACAGCCTGTAATACACATTTTTATGAAATTGGACTTGTCCTTAAATATTTGAACAGTTTTATTTAGAACAGAGAGTGTTACGAGCAGAAATGATTAATGAGGCATCTACAGTCCCATGTTTGCATTCAGAGGAACTAGAACAGGCTTTTGGCTTTTTTTTTCCTGTTACAGAAAAATTGTCCTGGGTCTCCCACCTGGGAGCAAGTCCAATACAGAGCTCAGGAAGCGCTTGTAGACCTGCCTCTACCTGAGAAAGGAATTGACATCATGGACTGGGTGAGTGAGAAGAATTCCTCCATGACAGCGATGCCTAAGGGATTTAGCCCTAAAAGGCAGCTAAGATGCTCAATGTAGGCTTAGTATAGGAAAAACACAGGAAACGGAACAAAGGGCCAGATCCTTGCGAGGACCAGTGCTGTGCCACAGGACCTGCTCCCCATTTCTGGAGGTAGCGCCTTCTTTCCAGGCTGGTGGCTTAAGAGCTAAATGCCTTAGCACCTTGTTTCTCTTAGAAGACAGGGGTTTTGGTTTACTGCGAAGGGACAGCCTTGGAGCTCAGAGCTCTTCCAAACTTCCACGAAGACTTCCCGGCCAAGTGATCAAAGCAAGTTCCTTCATATTCCAAACTCCTACTTTCCTTACGCACAAATGGAATAACTTGACAGAGTTGTTGAGATGATAAAATTCCACTTTATTTATTAAAAATGATTCACAATCCAAAAGGAAATGAGTGCATGTGATTATAATAATAACATTTTAGGAAGAATTCACATTGATTAATGCAGCTGACAAAAGTAGGCTGAGGATAGATCTGCTGATTCCCCAGAAGGGTACAACCATATTGTCCTTTCATGAGTTATCATTATAGGAGACTTGTGGGCAGGTTGCTCCCTAGGTATAAATCTAAAAGCACTTCCCATAACCTCATCTGATAAGACCTGGATAGAGAAATTTTAGATTCACAGTGCAGTAATAAAAATATTACAAAGTAACTATGAACATTTTTAAGTGTGAAATGTTTATGCGTTTGAAATGCTTCATGAGCTTTCCTGCCTAAGAAGACAAGGCCATAAGCTGCAAGAAAAAGTAACAACACATCAGGAGGAGCGTGGGAAGGATGTTTTGCAGGAGTGTGTTTCATGATACTTCCTGTCATTCATCCGAGCATTTTATTCTCAGTGATATAGCCGAGGGGGGCATAGGGTGGGGGTGGAAATGACAGTGAGAACCAGTCACGGCTTCCTCACTTCACCCTGACTAGGGACAACCATGTACATTTGTTATTGAAAGTCAAGGATGAAGAAAGTCGTATAGGAGGCGTTCTAAAGGTAGAACTGAGCTTCCTTAAGGGCTTCTTCAGCAGGTCTAACAGGTCTTTGAAGGTATATTAAGGTAGTCCAAAATGTATTTTATTGAAATCATTTAAGGTCCTAAAATTAGCAAGGTTTTTATTTCCTATAGATATGACTGCTGGCAACAAGTTGGGAACACTTGCTGAAACATTTTCTCGAAAGTTTACTCTCAGATGGGAACTTCAACGTAACTTTTCAAGATGCTCTTGACTCCCTCTCTGGTCAGAGGAGGAGGACGCATGCAGGACAAGGAGGGCACATCTGTCAGTCAATTAAGCCAGAGGGTCACGTTAGCTTTCCTGGCCTACATACATAGTCCCAGTCTTTTGCAGCGTCTGTCTTAATTAATTTCTATAGTAATTTCTGGCTGTTTACAACTTTCTGTCCATCTGCTAGAGCAGGACTCTAAATGAGCATTCTCTTCCCATTGAATACTTCATGCTAACGGGCTCTGTCACTAAATACAATGAAAATTGGAGAAGATAAATGTGAGGAGAAGCTTCTTAATGTGTAAGAATAAATCTTGTTTGGAAAAATTGCAGGGAGTTTGGCCGAGAGGGAAAAAAGGTATTAAGTTGAGTCCTTAAAATGCCAGTGCTTGAGTAATGCCGCAGGGCAGGAAGGTCATCTTGGAGCAGCGTCTCAGAGCTAGATGGGGCACGCTGGCTGGTGGTGGTGGGATTATTCTGGTCTGTGCTACTCCAGCCAATGTTATAACAAGTGCTCCTTAGCTTGGAAAAGCCCCAAAATGAGGAAGGATAAAGCCCTATATTTCATTCCAAATTAAAATGCTATCTGTAGTCCTAACTCACAGGATGTGAAAAACCTATGGCTGATATAAAGACAAGGTGGCAATTAGATTTTATGTCAACTTGACACAAACGTGTAGGGATGGAATCCAATCTGTCAATCAGGCCTGGTCTTGCCGCCTTGAGGGTGTGGTCTTTTAATAAGACGGAAAGGGAACTTCTCCCTTACGCTCTCCCTGCCCTTCCCCTTGCTCCTCCCTGGGACTTCCTGGGGCCAGGGTCAGCTCACATGGAGGAGCCGGAGAACTGTGGGCCCCCGCCATCTTTCCACTGACCTCGAGCCTAAGCAGTCTGCATAGACCAGCCCAGGATATGCATTCATATTGCGCTTCAGCTACGTGAGTCTGAAGAGGGCCCCAGCTTACATCAGATTTATGGACTTGAGTTGAACTGAGCTGGGATGCCTTCTTTATATAAAATTACTTATTGATTACTTATTGATATAAAGCTTTTTCTTCTACAGGAGTGTCACTGGCTTGTTTCGACAGCCTAACCCAGATAGCCTAGATTGAAGCCAGGTGCACAGGCTTGCAACATCAACATCACCTGGAGTGAGATGCAGACTCTTGGGCCTAACCTCAGACTTCCTAAATTTGAAACTGGAGGCAGGGCCCAGCAATGTCTTCCAGTGAACTTGATAATGTTAAAGTTTAAGAATCAATGTTAGAGTGGGGAAAGCCTTTCATTTTGCATAGGAAGAGCTGATTGGAAAGCACAGCTATGCCAAATTAGATAGTATACCCTTTCTGAAGACAGACAGGGAACATTACCAGATCCATATTCTCTTGCTTGGTGAAAATCAGCGTACCTCTTCAAGGCCCTACCGACCACCCTCATGCTCAGAAGGCGGAAGCAGCTCTATGCATATGGATGGGCTTATCAGTTAAGCCCCCAGTTTTTAAAGGAAAACTTTGAGGAGGTCATCTTAAATTTCAACTACAGTAGAACCCCGCTCCTCGACCGCAACAGTACTGGACACAATCGGATTTCAATGCAAAATGTCGATAAAAGTTTGCATCAGAGTTCGAACAAAACATCGGAATCCGACCCGATGCAGGTGATTTGTGTAAAAAAAGCAGTTCGTGTTAGTTGATGTTGTTAGTACACTTTGCTTAAACCTTTTGCAGCTGTGTTCCAAGCATTTTGCTATAATTTTCTTAGTTTTTGTGGCTTTTTGTACTGTTTTTTGATGAAAAAACGTTGGTCCTAAGAATGAGTTTTTGAAAAGAATCATCATAAGGAACTGGTTAACCGTGTTCTTGATATTGTTGATGAACATGTAGTAAACCCTTGTAGAAAACAGTGACGGAATCGCCAACAGCAGACAACATTGGACAGATTGTCTTTTAATTTTTTTATTTTTAGCGAAAGCCAAGCAGGTCCTGTGAAGAAAGGCAAAGAAGGGGAAAAACTCCCGAAAAGCAGCTACCAGTTGATTTGATGGACGGGGATTCCCCCTCCACACAAGGACTCTCTCTCCATCCCTCCTCTCCACCTCCGTGTCCACAGATCCAGATCCTCATCCAGCTCAAGGTATGGGCCATATAGTTATTAACATCTTTTTAATGTTGTGCTTCTTATTTAAATTATATTATTTAACTCTGAACTTATTTACTTTGAAATTTCTGTGCAGTGTTTTTGTTGTTGTTGTTTTATAAAAAGTCAAGGTTAGGGTAAAAACGTGCTGGTCAAGAACAGATCAGTCTGTTTCTTATGGAAAAATTGATTCGGAATTCGACTGTATTGCATCTTGACGCTCCTCCTACATGGATTGCCGTCGAGGTCTGGGCTCCACTGTGTGTGTGTTGCTTGGGGTGCTTACCTGAAACAAATGGATCATCTTTATTTAACGGTAAAATACGACTCGTGACACCAAACACAGAGTTCAGAATTATTGACAGGAAACAAGAGTGGAAAGTTGGTTCGAAGCTGTCAAACAGGAGTGAAGCCCCCTTCCACCTGCTCTCCCATCTTCCCTTCCCTTCCTTTGTACTTTCCTGTCTCCATCGTTCCTTTCGTCATCCCGCCTGCCCTCCCTCTTCCTCATGCAATAGTCCTGTCGTCCATGTGTGTTACAGGTAGCTCCTGGGTTTTAAACCAACTCTAAATGCTCTAAGCATTGAACTAATGTATACTGTAAACACAGTATTTGCTTACAAATCAAGATGCCTTATTGAGTACTTAAAATGTTTCTATTCATCATAGCTCTTAGGGAAACATGAATAAGCCTGAGTGTAAATGAATAAAAAATGTTTGGATAAAATTTTCCTATACTTTTAAGCATCGCATGGTTTCTAAATTAAAAGGACAATTCCTTGTGGAAATAAATTTCATTTTGGGGGGAGTGGAGGTTATATGTTCATATCACAAACAATGCCTACTCTATACCCTTGTTGATGTAAAGAATTTAGTGTCTTATCAACTTCAGGATTAAATGTTATGATTGAACATTCTTAAATCATTTTTGATGTTGTTTATGAAACAGGCAGTGCCTGTTTAACACCTCACATTTGCACTATTGTTTTTAGACAAAACACTAATAATTAAAGGAATAAGGAAAACGCTGAACACCAGAAGTAATCCTTATCTGCATATAGGTAAAGAAAACATTACATTTGACATCCAGTATTTTATTAGCACTTTCTTTTTTGAGGGGAGACATGGGGTTTGGTCTACATTTAAATAATGGCTGTGTCACTTACTACTTGTGGGCACATAATCTATCCCTGATAATCAGGTGTTTTCTCATAAATAATAAGCATGATAATTCAGCTCGATGAAGTCATTTTAAATATTGAATGAAATAATCTGTGAATTATTGTGGCATCAATATGCTACTTTGTTTTTTCTTTCTGGTTGATAAATTCACTACTGTCCTTGAACATACAAAATAGATTTAGGTTCCAGTATAATCAATACATTCCAGAATAGGCGCATCACATATATGAAATACTACTACTTAGAAGTATTAATACATATTTATGGATAATTTTATTCCTAATTATAATACCAAATGATAGAAAATGAAAACACTGATCAGATAATTATGAAAATATTTTAATACCAAGAATTTTACTTCTTTTAAGAAAAACATTGTAGAGCATAGAAATTATCCATGAATGGTATTTTTGGAATATTGTTTTCTCAATGAGGTTTCACTTTTTATTATTGTATCTATTTTAAAGAAAAGAAAATGTTCATCTATAAACATATCCAAAGTAATAAAATCAGGTCTAAGTAATGTGACTGAATTATATTGACATTGAATGCTCCGCTGAACTGAGTTAAGGAGCAGTATCCAGTCATATGAGAAGGATTTTCATTTTTTATTGTTAATTAGCGGTTAAAACCATGACACAGAAATCTTGCTTATGGCTTAATTGGCTCCAGTCTTGCTTGAGAAATGAGGATATTAATCCCATTCCTGTGATGCTCGCTGTGAATTGAAGTGGACGTGACAGCCTTGGGTCTGGTTTCTTGGAAATCCATTCCTTATCCTTGATCTACCCTTCATCCTCCTCACCTCCTTTTCCCAGCTCTTCTGGCCACTTAATTTTTCCCACATATCTCCACCCTTTCAATCCTCTGGAAACACCCCTGCATGCAAGCTTTCCTTGTTTCCCAAATCCCCTTAATCAGAACAGAATTTTAAAAACTTGTGATTTTTTTAAATGATGCTTTGCTCTATTTTTCTTTGAAACGATTTGTGCCTGTTATTCTGTGAGCCCCGTGAGACAAAAGCTCTGATATTTTAACTTCAATATCTGGAATAGGAGGCGTGCTGGTTGGCATCGTGGTTATGCGTTGGGCTTCTAGCCTCAGGGTTAGCAGTTTGAAACCATCAGCTGTTCCACCAGCGAAAGATGAGGCTTTCCAGTCCCTCAAAGAGTTACAGTCTCTGAAACCCACAGGGGCAGCTCTACCCTGTCCTGTAGAGTCCCTCTGAGTTGGCATCAACTCCATGGCAGTGAGTTTGGGTTTGTTTTTATTTAGAACACAGCCTAGCACAGCATCTGCAGGGTGTTATTGTGCTAAGTTATTGTCCTAACAGAACTGGCAATATCATTGCTGCTATTAGATAGATCTGGATGAAAGCAGAATACATCAGCAAGAAGCTTACATATGTTTACTGACTATGCAACAACATCCAACTGGATTAGAGCCAATTAGGAATAGCATTGAGAAAAGGGGAATTCCAGAACATTTAATTGTGCTCTTTCAGACCCTGTACACGGATCAAGTGACAGTTGTGCAGACAGAACAAGGGGACATTGTATAATTTAAAATCAGGAAAGGTGTGCATCAATGATGTATCATTTCACCATAGTTATTCAGTCTGTATGGTGAGCAAATTATCAGAGAAGTTGAATTATATGAAGAAGAACAAGGCATCAGGATTGGACAAAGGTTTATTCACAACCTGTAATATGCAGGTGATGCAACCTTGCTTGCTGAAGAGGACTTGAAGCACTTACTGATCAAGTCAAAAGATTGTAGTTTTCAATATGGATTACAATTCAATATAACAAAACACAACTGCTCCAATAGGTAACATCATGCTAAATGGAGAAAAGATTGAACTTGTTAAGAATTTCACCTTGCATTTAATCAATGCTCATGGAAGCAGCAGTCAAGAGATCAAAAGATGGGATGAATCCATTGTGGTGGCATGAAGCCTGTTTGCACCAGTTTGGCAGAACCACTCCTTACTTTTTCGTTGAGCTTGGCCAACCATTGTTAAAATGGCACCTGCAATCAGGGTTCTCTGTGGAAAAAACAAATTTACAACCCCAACTCTTTTTAAAAGCAGTCATCTGTGCAGCAGCAAATTCTAATCACCTGCTGTAATGTCCGTTCCATCTGTAGATATAAAAATGGCAATCCCAAATTCAACTCAATTATGTATAAATGAATAGTAATATTACTTAGTTACCCTCTCGGGAATGCAACCTACTATTAAATAACACAATGTTTCAAAAATGTACATGTTTCCTTACTTAAATCATCAGATGATTTTCTCTTTCTTTTTTTTTTTTTTTTTACATTATAAAAAAATGAGACCAATGAAAATACTTGCTCTTCGGTCTTCCCTCCCTCTGGGATGTTGCATTCCCTCTGTGGGAAAAGCTGCAAATGTTGTGACTTACATTAAATATCAATCAATTACTTCCAAACAAAATTGTATTTTAAAAAGCCCTTAAAGTTATAAAGCAAATTTAATCTCTGTTTGAATGATTATCATTTGTATCAGCCAAATATTATTTTACAAAGCTAGTTCATGTACTTGAAGCAATTTGTGCTTCAGTATGAGGAAAAGAGAGCAAGAGAGAAGCTTTAGTACTTATAAAAGTTTAAACGCAGTGTAACAAACTAAAGCCAGGAAAGCAATTTTTTATATAAGTATTAGTGTAATAAGTGCAAATATTTGAGATATATTTTCACAGCACTGTATTTTACAAAGTACATATTTATTAATTAGGTGAAACTTATATATATATATTCTCTTCATTGTAAAGCATCTTGCTTGAATCCACGACCAATGCTCACGGAAGCAGCAGTCAAGAGATCAAAGGATGCATTGCACTGGGTAACTCTGCTGCACTAAACCTCTTTAAAGGGTTGAAAAGCAAGAATATTTCTATAATGATGAAAATATTTCTTACCCAAGACAGGGCATTTTCAAACACCTCATATGTATGTAAAGGTTGGAATTGAACAAAATGTCTGAAGAAAAATCAATGCAAAGAATATTGAAACTCTCACGGACTTCCAAAGGAAGACAAAGATCTGTCTTGGAAGAAGTGCAGCCAGGAGGATCTTCTGTGGCAAGGATGGTGAGACTTCAGCTCATGCACTTTGGGCATGTTATCAGGAGAGATACAGCTCTGGTGACAGACAGCAGGCTTTGGTTTGGAAGTAATTGTTTGATTTTTAATGAAACTCAAGACATTTGCAGCTTTGCCCATGGAGTGAATGAGACATCGCAGAGGGAGGAACAAGGGCGTAGTGAGTCAGCGAGAAAGAAGGCCTTTCACAAGACGGACAGACACGATGGCTCAGACAGAGAGGGATTGTGAGAATGGGACAGGACGGGTGGTGTTTGGCTCTGACAGAGAGCGATTGGAGAATGGGACAGGACGGGTGGTGTTTGGTTCTGCTGCACAGAGGTTTGCCATGAGTGGGAACAGACTCAAATGTACCGAAGAACAGCAGCAACAAGTATAAAATGAGGATGGAGACTGAAATATTTAAAATGGTGTCAAAATTATTTATATGGATGCCACTGAATACATATTTAAAATAGTGACAGGCGTAATAATTGGTATCTTAAAGTTGGTATATAACAGGCGTATCTTAAAGTTGGTATATAACAAAGGTACCATATATACCCGTGTGTAAGCTGAGTTTTTCAGCACACTTTTCATGCTGTTTTTGTGGTAAAATTAGGCACCTCAGCTGATATTTGGGTTGGCTCATACTCGAGTATATACTGTGTTAATCTTTAGATTTCAATATATTTGAGAAACATCGAAAGTTATTTTCTTCACTCCAGGTCTTCATTTTCATGGAAACAGTAATGTCTTTGAATGTAACCATTGCAGAGATGTAATATTGGGATAGCAACAGATGTGGGAATGATTTCATGCTTCTTAAAAAATCAAGAGCATCAGTTTCACCTTCAACTTTTCTTAGTCATTTTTCAACTTCACTTAACTGGAGCTAAACAGTATATCCCAGTTAAGCATACACACACACACACACAAACACACACACTGCTCAATGACTACTCAGTAAAACAGTACAGTTAAATTAAGACTGGTGGTCGACATTTTCATATACTGAGCCCTGGTGGCATTGTGGTTATGCATTAGATCTTGAAATCTAAAATGCTCATTTTAAATTGTTCTGCCTTAGTAAATGAAGGTCTTGAAACTGTTGCTTCATTCCAGATGGCACAGACTGGCAAAACGAGGCAGTTTCTCCCTAGTAATAGTTTGGGTGCCCCCCTGCTTCAGGAGCTCATCTTCCAGAACTATGAGAGACAAGGTTCGGTTGCAGTTTACACTGTTCTCAATGACTAACCCCATGGAAGTGCACCGCCTATTCAATTTTCCTAGTCTGTCTTGGTCTGGAATCTCTGCTTAAACCTGTTCACCGTGGGTAATCCTGTCGGTATTTGAAATTTGGTACAACATACACAGACATATAAGGGGGAACCACAAAAAGTTCATGGATAGCAATTTACTTGTTATTTTCATACGTTCTTTGCTTTTGTGACATGTCTTAGTTCTGCAGATATATTTTTCCTTAGTGAATGAGTGTTATTGAAATTTTGCCTTTTTAAAATCATTATTGCTTTCTTAAACATTGCTCATTTACGTAATTTTTTGACCTGTATAAATGAACATTCCATGTATTTTAGCCTAAAAACTTTACTATATATGTACATATATTATATATTTCCCTTTTCTCAATAGTATTTTAAATGCTATACCATTGACTAGATTAAGGGTAATATTATTACCAAATGTGTCTTGGAGATTATATAAATTATTTCTCAGCAAGCTGATAATGCTGCCTTTAAAGTGGAATATATATACATCTACATTCCATCCGAAGGATATATATTTTCTTAGACATATAAATGGATTTTGAGCTCCCACTTAACCAAAATGCTAGTCTAAGAATAATTCATTTTTACAATGTGGTCTCTCTTGATACCTGCCCTCATGAAGTGGTCATTGCAGATATGAGTGCTATAGCAAATTATGATGAAAGAATCAGATGGTACCCAGATATCAGAAAGAGTAGCATCTGAGATCTTAAAGATTTGTCTTAAAATAAACAGCCATCTATATGAGATGCCAACTAAATAAACACAGAAGTAGCAGAGATCCAAGGATTGGAAATAATAAAATCCAAGATCAGAGGAAGGAATTGTAGTGGAGCTTATATTACGAGTAGCTGGTTTACAGAAGGCTATGACAATGAAAGCCCAGAATTCATTTGCAGAGTTCCCCTGTGGATTAAGCCTCCACTGAATTCTTTCGGATCATTGGCCAGGGATGTGAATAGCCTTGTCCCCAGACCAAAGGGGATTACTACAGATATAGTTAGGTTAAAATTTAACAAATTATCATTTGCTTCCCTTTTGGCCACTTTTAAATTTGTTCTAGTTTCTGTTATCTTCTGCTTTCTCTTGGATTGTTTTTCTTGTGTTTTATTTTGTTGTCATTGATGAAAGTTTTGTTTGCATGATTTTGTTTATGTGAAATACAGGATAGGTAAGTCTATACAGACAGTAGCTAGATTAGTAGCTTCTTATATTTATGGCAGGGAGTTCTGAGAGTAATAAAGAGCTAATAATAATGCTCCAAGAATTA
>NW_022107431.1:53776462-53778085 GCF_000313985.2 Echinops telfairi | reverse complement strand
ATTTTTAATGTTGTATTTCTTATTCAAATTATGTTATTTAACTCTGAACATATTTACTTTGAACTTTTTGAGTCATGTTTTGTATAAAAAGGCAAGGTTGGGGTAAAAACTTGCTGGTTGAGAACAAATTAATACATTTTCAGTTATTTTCTATGGGAAAAATTGATTTGAAACTCGACTGCTTCACATCTTCTAGAATGGATTAGCACTGAGGTCTGGGGTTCTGCTGTACTTTCTTCATTATTAGCCTCTGTGATTGTCCTATCTCCTTTATGAAAAAAGGTATCAATATTATCCCTTTAGAATCCATAAATGAAATTATCATGACCTTCTAAACTGGTCACATTGCCTTAAATTTAACCAGCCCATCAGATTATTTCAGAAGCCAATTTTTTGATTGGGCTATTTTTTGAAGGCATCTTAATGAGACGAAGAGTATATTACTGAAAAAACTTGCCTGTTCCCATCCACTGATTGGCATAAATGCATTTTGTTTGGAATAACTTGTGCATTTAAGAACTGGAGCCTAAGTAACACATGTTTTTGACTTACCCTCACATCTACATTGTTTTTTAGAAGAGTTTTAAAACTACTATAAAATTATTTAGAAAGTTCAGCACTCCGTGTATCTTTTTCCTGTGTACACAGTGTCTTCTAGTGTTAACATCTTGAGTTAGTGTGGTACTTTGTTATAAACAATGAACCACTATTAACATATTAATATTGAATAAAGTACATTACATTAGAGTTACTCTTTATCCTAAAATTTTATGGATATACTCCATTACAGGATCATGGAGAATATGTTCACTTTCCTTAAATGTCTTTTAAGGAGCCCAGTGGGGTAGTGAGTTAGGAGTTGGGCTAGTAAATGCAGAGTTAACAGTTCCAATCCATCAGCTGCTTTGAGGGAGATGCTATGAAAATCTACAGCTTCTGAAACCCAAGGGAACAGTTTGCTCTGTCCATAGAATGGCTATGAATAAGCAAACAGTGGATGGCAGTAGACCGGTGTTGTAAGATAAAGGTGCCTGCGCGGTGGAGTGGGCTATGCACGGAGCTGCTAACTACAAGGTCAGTAGTCCAAGTCATCAGTCCATGTAGGTAGAGAGAGGTCAGGCCGTAGCTCCCATAAAGATTTCAAGTCGAAGAAACCCAAACGGAGCACTCCACACTGTCCTAAAGGCTCTCTACGAGTCAGATAGGCCGATGGCAGTAAGCTTGTTTTATTTCGTTTGGGGCCTTTTAGTAGTTATTTTGAAATTCCTTTAGAGAATGATTCTTTCACAAGTTTAAAAGGCATGTTTAATTGTACTAAGTCATGCCTATTAAAAGTCAACTTATATAAAAGTCCATTATTCCATTTTCATCCTTTTCACCATATGCATCCAGGCCCTGCTAACTCTTTTCATTGCATTTACCAGGAGGTAACTCTTGGGTTTCAGTCACAGATAACACCTTCTTGGCCTTTAATGCAGATTTTTGGACTGGTTTTGTCATGGCCCATAAAGAAAGGCAAGAACAGACTAGAATTTGTACAATGTTGGTGATCATTGTAGTAGCTGGGGTGGAGAAAAGTAAGGGTCTCAGCCCTAGAAAGGGACAGGGCAAGAGGCACAGTGC
>NW_022107431.1:53770950-53775908 GCF_000313985.2 Echinops telfairi | reverse complement strand
TCTCTCTCTCTCTCTCTCTCTCTCCTCTTCTTCTTGCTTGAATAGGTCCTGTATCTCATGTCTAGGTCTGGTGGCCCATAGGACCCACCAATTCTGAGAGTTGTCAGTTTTCTGCCATGCTCCTTGGGACCTTGGATTCAAGGGATTCTTCATCTCTCGGCTTGTGATCCCCCAGCTTCCCATTTTGCCCTCCTGCTTCACCAGCTGGCATCTGCATGACTCCAGAGCGCTTGCAGCTAGCATCTCACTCATGAACTTGCGTTGGACTGGGCAGGGCCACTTCCTTGATAGAAATTTTTCTTGATTGGAAGTTTTTTCTTATGTACATAAAGAAGTGTATTTCTTTTTCTTTTCTTTCTCTCTCTCTAGAAAACAGCCTACCACAGGGAGTACGTTCCCTTCCAGGCTGGAAGAGTTTCTAAGGACCATACACTTGGGGGTCCCACCAATCTCTACCAGACCATTAAGTCTAGTCTTTTAAAAAAGAGATTATATTTATAGTTTTATCAGATCATAAAGTCTGGTTTCACATTTTTCTCCCACTGTGTCCAGGACCTTTTCTATGCTGATCCCGATCTGAATGGACAGTCATCGTAGCTGCCGTCATCTAGTTCTTCTGATTTGAGGGTTGAAGGCCTGATTTGACATTATGTAAATTTGCTTCACTTTGAACCAATCCTTCCACATAACAATCTTCATTGAAGTCACCTTCCCTTGCTGCTTGTTCTGTTTTTAAATCGTTGAAAAAGCTTTCCGTCTTTTCTTACACTAACCCAAAGCAACCAACAAATCAAATGCCCTCGAGTCAATTCTGACTCATAGCAACCTAACAGGATAGAGTAGCACTGCCCCTTTGGGTGTCCAAGGCTATAAATCTTTACAGGAAGAGACAGCCTCAACTTTCTCCCATGAAGTGGCTAGTGGGTTCGAAATGCTGATCTTACAGCTAGCAGCCCAATTCATAACCTACTACAGTCTCAGGGCTTCTTCCTTATATGGAAATAAAGCTAAATCAGAACTATATACATCTGTTTGGGCTGATTTGCAAATTCTTAAAGACACAGAAACAAATCTTATTCATACCCTACTCTTCCTGCATCACTATACAAATACATCTACTTATAAGAATATGTTATATATACATACAGTGGATGCAATTTTGATTTTAATATTTGCATGAACTATACATTATATATATAATGTTGCTGTGCAACTTTCTTTTTCCACTAAATATCCATTTGTGACAATGCAGAAGGAACTTCCTTATTCCCTTTAACTGCTCCGTAGGGTTCCAGGGGATAGATAAACTCTAGTTTACCTGAGCACTGTCTAAATGATGAACATCTATGCTGTTCCCATGGGTTAGGATTCTTAGGAAAAGTCTGCAATACGTTGACCAAAGTGTTATCTATTTTCTATGACAAAAAAGGGAACAATGGGAAAAGGAAAGGAAAGCATCAACTAGATTAAACAATTGTTCTTGAAATAATGGAATGCATATCTTCTCTCAAAGTTGCATAAGCCCCTTATTTTAATTGGAGTAAACCTAATAAAAGCAGAGCCTTTAAACATTCTGGGCCCGGGGTGGGGTGACTGATGGCACTTGAATTCACTGGTGGCTTTCAGTAAGGAGTTTGCAAATGTATCCCATGTGTTATCCACCTCGGAGAACTGAAGATGGGTTTCTTCCCCTATTAACTCTGTAGTAATGGAAAAAGAGGAACTTTGCTAAGTGACTCAGTCTTTACTTTTGCCATTAACCCAGTTTAAGTATTAAACTTAGGTTTACAAAACACTTGAAAAGGGAAAAACAAATACAGATTGCATGATTAAATCGTGTTACCAGAATAAGTCTTAAAAGATTTTTCCATGATATAAAATCATGCTCAACATTTTATCATTTACTATGTTCTTTGTTTCAAATAGTGTGTGCCAGAAACTTAAAATACTTCTTTGGGCTCAAAACCCAACATCTTTCGACATTACTAACATCTCTAATGATTGCGTTCAATCATCTATACTTCCTTTAAATTCTTAAATGGTCATGATTTTCTGACAGCTTTTCTTTTGTGACTGAATAAATTTGTTGTGTTAGTCCAGGTTGACTAGAGAAACAAATCCAGAGACACTCATGTGTGTAAGAGAGAGCTTCATATCAAAGAGCAATTGTGTATTGAGAAAACATCCCAGCCCAGTCCAGATCAAGTCCATAAGTCCAGTACTAGCCCAGATGTCTGATACTAGTCCATACATTCCTCTTCAGACTCACGCAGCACATGCAATAATGCAGGAAGATCACAGGCTGGGGGTGGAAAGTGGATCCTATGGCAGTGGATGCATTTCCAGAGCTCTGGCCACCACCAGTGTGGCTCCATGTGACTTGTCAACAGGAAGATGAACAGAGAGTATGTGGCCTGTCTCCCAGGAGAAAGAGAGGAAATTCCCAGAATCCTCATGAGATTGCCACACCCAGAAGGGAAGATCATCAGACTGTGACGTGATTACTGGCTAGACTCTACCCATTCACTCTTAATAGCCTCATGTTGACATGAGATTATGTAACTACCACTTCTTATCACTGAATAGAATTAGTATCGATTTATTACTATAAGTGTTAATTTACACTCTATCTTTATTTCAATTGTCAGAAGCTCAATTCTCATTTGCTTAAGCCAAAGGAGGATTAATAATGAATTCTTTGGGATTTCACAGAACCGGGGAGACATAAACCAGGCCTCATGCTTCCAGCTCTGATTTCTGTTCAGTATTTCTATTTCTCAATCGTTCTCCCTTATTCCTTTCTCTCTTTTTCTCCTTCCAACTCCATTTCCCTTTTTCTATTCTAATTATTTTGTCATCCTGATAAAAAATATGAACACTGCCAACTCCCATATCATATTGGCCTCCTGCAATTTTGGTCCTTCTGGTATCTCTTCTTTTAAATAGTCAACCTTTTCCCATTAACATAATTTTGCTGACGTGGCAATCATAGGATCCCCCCTTAATCCCAATCCATCATTCCATCCCACAGTGGCTGACACAGGATTCAAGTGAGGACAATTAGACATGTCGGGTAGAAATTCATGCCCCAGGAGGAAACACTTGAAGACAGAAAACAATTGCAAGACTTAAAAAAAAAAAAGCATCCTACCATCTTGACTGGATTGAGAGATTCCCCACTTCCTAAGGTTCTCAAAGCATGATCTTCTATCGCTATGCTTCTGTTATGTCCTCAATGTCTTTGTAATAAATGTATCTTCTGCTTTGTAGAATCATTGCAGTTGTTTGCAAAGAAGTAGTAATGATGAACGAGTTTAACAGTCGATAGTACGGGAACCTAACGAAGATGTTTGTTTATTCATTACAATCCTCATCAAAGAAATCAGCTTATCTCAGGATAGGTACAGATGATTGGTTTTACAGACTAGTATAGAAGAATGGAATTATGTGGCAGCCATGGTGAGAAGAAAGGTTCCCAGGGAAGGAGAACATGGGCATGCAAATGACAATATTTGTTATCAACACTATGACTCCTAGTTCCTGCCTAGTCCCCATCAGCATTCCTTCCCCTCTCTCTACCAACCTAAATCCCATCACACGCATAGCAAAAGCAAGCGTATACTGCATGTTCTTGTTTTCTTTCTTTTTATTGAGATATCCCCTCCTCTTCAATTTGATTATCATTTTGCTTCATCCCAGGGCTCTATGTCTCTATAAAGATTTTTTTAACTCTAAACCCTCCAATATCAAGATAGCACTTTTCTGTATCATCCTAATAACACCATACCTACTACAAAAGAGAAGAGGCAAACGAATAGGTAAAAGTGAGAGTAAGTAGGAAGTTTTCAAAAAGAAAAGTGCCCATGGAAAACTAAAGAAATAGAAATAGGATTTCTAATAATGCGTTTTGAGATCTGGTGGCTCAGTAGTTAGGCATTGGGCTGCTAATTGCAAGGTTAGTGGTTCAAAACCAGCAGCCACTCTGAGGGATTTCTATCCCTGCAAAGAGTTAAAGTCTTGGAAACTCATCTGGGAAGTATGACCTTGTCAGACAGGGTAGCCACAAGTTGATATCGACTCAGCGGCAGTGAGTTTGGTTGTGGTTTTAATACCGCATTACACTATTGTCTTGTCATGTATTGAGCTTTTCTTTTGATTTGAGGGTTGTGTAAGGTTCAGACATTTCTTCAAATATTTTAGCTTCAAATGGAGGACAAGTATCATTCCAATCTCTAAACTTCCTTCACACGGGGAGAACAAAATAAGTTATCACAATACCAACAGCTGGAAGACTACTTACATGATACCTGCTGAAAAAGCTGAATCCTGACTATGTCCCATATCAAATCAGAACCCTTGGATGGGTATCAATCTGTGTTTATTCTATCCTCACAGAAAGGTTGTCTTTATCTTTATGAATGAGAGCTGTCAATACAATAAGAATCCAGTGCATCTTTTGCTTATTTTCAGGAAAAATAATATACAGGGCTTATTATAAAAATATATAAACCTACATTTCTTTTTAAATATTTATATATTGATTTAAAATTTTTTAATATATTCCTGGGCAATGTATCCCCACATTTTCTATTGCTTTCCTATAGCTGACAAAATGAAAGTAATTCTAAACTTCCATTGTCAGATGTGTGAATTCCGAAGGCTCAAGCAGAGCAGGAGGGATTGTAGCTCCACAACCATCTTTCTGGGGAGGGATTGTAGCTCCATAATCATCTTTCTGGGGAGGGATTGTAGCTCCACAATCATCTTTCTGGGAAGGAATTGTAGCTCCATAATCATCTTTCTGGGGAGGGATTGTAGCTCCACAGTCATCTTTCTGGAGCCCAATAAGTACACTGAACAGGAGATTGTTCACTTAAATGCCAGAGAAACTACAATGGCTAAAGTTGGCCTACGTTTATTCTTGGTTAACCAAAAATATGAAATCAAACTCACTACAT
>NW_022107431.1:53768244-53769812 GCF_000313985.2 Echinops telfairi | reverse complement strand
CCCCAAAAGATGAAGTAGAACCAAGTAATCTATAGGATTTCTGAGACTGTGTATCTCTTTTCCACTTCAATATCTGGACTTCTGATTTTCCTGTCTTGATAGAGAGGGTTAAAGAGCTAGCTTGCTGTTAATCAAACACTGAAAATGTAAGACAGTTTCAGAGTAGTCTGTTGAGATTTCATTTGTTAAGGGGACTCAGTAAGTAACAGCCCCCTATAGTAAAAAATTCCCTATAGTTAAAAAAAAAATTCCTTTTAAACCTGTTAATTATTCAGGATCTGGGCCTGTTGCAAGACCTGTTAGTTATTCCAGGATGCTCTAATTCAGGACAAGGGAATCGAGGCCATTTAGATAAGCAGTGGAATCTGAACCCCCCCTAGGGGCACCTGGGGTCTTGAAGTTATCGATAGATGGTCTGAAGGAAAATTGTTTTCCTGTGGAACCTGTTTTCCTGTGGAACTTACTCCCTTTTGTCCCCTCCTGTCACATAGTTTATTTAGGGTATGTAAATTGCTGGAATTTGAAACAATTTGAAAGTAGAAACTCCACTCTTTCCTGACCCCTTTCCCCGGCAGATCCCAATGCTGCTGCTTTTCGAAAGGAGCGGTGGTGTGGCTGCAATGCAGGTAGGAAGAGGCAGCCCAGCAGGTTTATTTAGCAGTAAAGTCAGGACATGCAGGGGACAGGCCCCATCTATACTACCCAAAGGGCAAAAGTAGTGAGACCCAGCCCTGAGTGGGCACAGGGCTAGGGTTTGAAACAAAAACACACTTGGATGTCTCTGGTGAGCTGGAACCCAATGATCAAGTCCTCACTTGGTAAGGCCCTAGGTGCTCAGTCTCCTGGCCTCTGGCCTCGCTGCTTCTAGTCTATGGTGACTTGCTTCCATTAGACTAGTCAGGTGGCTTTCCCTGTTCTTGTCATCAGTGTTTGTGGAATTAAAACTCAGAATTTAAAAAATCAATCCTGGCTAAATCAGTGCCTGGCTGTTGCAAATCTCTTGACAGCTGGCAACAATATCAAATATAGTTTCCTGATTTATGATGAGTGTGTGCTTAATTATCTTTCTCTTATAGAGCATTAGCTCCTTTAGGGCAATAACTCTGTTATATTCATTGTTGTATTCCAAGAAATTGGAATAGGGCTTGTATATAGAATATACCCATTAATATTATAATTAATAAGTAAAAGGATACAACAAAATAATAAGAACCACAGACCTGTGGTGGCAAGAAAATTCACCACCCAAAAGTCACAGCCAGGAAGGATTTCCAGGATTTTCTTTGCTACAAGGGGCTCCTTCAGGTTCACGTATGATGAGGTATCAAGGCTCAGTCTTTCCAGTCCAACAAGGAAAACTCTGAGGAGCCATATTTGTCCCATAGTTCCTGGAAGGAGTGCCTGAGGCTGCCAGTTCACTGCACAGCTTGGCTACCACACTGCTTAATCCTGTGTTCCTTCCTTCCTTCTACAGATGTTGATAGCAATGACACCTAACTAGTAAATTACTTGTGTTAGTCTGGGTAGACTAGAGAATCAAATTCATAGACACGCATACATATATAAGA
>NW_022107431.1:53765397-53767335 GCF_000313985.2 Echinops telfairi | reverse complement strand
CTAGGATTGCAAAAGTTCATATGACACAAGACAAGGTAATTTTTAAATTTGGAATGTGAGAAAATCTGTATATTTGTTGTCTCAAAGTAATAGAATGCTAAAGGGAAAAATTAATATAGTTATTGAGCACCTGTTACGGGTCTTGTCGTCTTCTTAGTAATTTTCATGTTCTCACAGAAACCATGAAAGACAGGTTTCTTTGAGTATATAAAAGTTATGATTAAAGACATTGGTGTTTCGGTTGTAGAATTCCTTCCTCTCCTACAGAAGACTCAGGCTTGATTTCTGGCCAGTGCACCTCCTGCATAGCCATTGCCCTCTGTCAGCAGAAGCCAGAGTGTTGCTGTGATGTGGAACAGATCTTAGGAATGATAGACGAAGATAGATGAAGAAGAAAGGTCTAGTTATTGTGTTTTGTTTTGTTTTTTTTTAAAAGGGCCATTGAAAACCCTATCAATCACAATGGTATAATTCACAGCTGATCAAGGGGACAGCACTGTAATAGGCAGTATTTCTCTCAGCTATCCATTGGGTTTGCCATGAGTTGGGGCCAATGTGATAGTAATATTATATTATTATTATTATTATTATTATTTTACAATTAATAAAAGCAAAGTTTAGAGTCAGTGGCTGGATTCAAATAATTTGACAACTGGTCCCCTGCCCTAATGATCATTTTAAGTATAAAAAAATGACATACCAAAAGGTAGTTTATTATTTCATACAGTTAATACTTAAATAAGAACAATAAAAGACCCCTCATGAAAGAAACACGGAAGATATGGGTGTTATAGCAAAGTGTAGTGAAGAAATTAGATGGTGCCCAGCTACTAGAAAGAATAGCGCCAGGGGTCTTTAGGGCTTGTTTTTAAATAAGCAACAATCTACGTGAGACATCAACTAAGCCCATGAAAGAGGCACCTCACCATCTGGGATCCAAGGATTGTAAATGATATAATCCAAACCCAAAAGAGGGAACCGTCTCAGAGCTTAGCCTGTGAGATTCTGGTGTGCAGCAGGCTCTGGAGGACAGTGGGAGCACAGAATACTTTTTCACGATCTATACAGGGTGTCAGCCTCCAGGGATTTCCCTCTAACCATAATTGAGGGATGGGAATAACCTACTCGTCAGACAGACGGTATTGTAGAGATGACTGTATTAAATTAAAGTGCTAAATCTTACTTGAATAGTTAAAACCTTGTATATCTGAACTAGTTTTTAATATTTGCTGGCTTTTTTTCCATATAGGGGGGCTTATGTCTGTTGTATTTTGTCATTGTTGGTAGCTTTCTTGACTCTCAGTTATGTATTTTTCTATTTTTTTTTTTTGGTGTATGAAACCCAGTATCGATGAATCTCTAGAGATCATAGCTAGAATAAGGGTCCCTGCGGGGGACAGCGGGAAAGGCGGTGGTGTGACGGGGAGCTGCTGCTGTCAAGGAGCACACGAGGCAGAACGCATTTTCAAACTGATTGTGGTATCAATTGCACAACACTGCTCGATATGATTGAACTATGGAATGGTATGATGTCTGCATTAATACATAATAAAATGGTTTGAAAGGAAAAAAAGGAACATCCTCCCGACCCACCTCCCCAAAAATGCTGTACACAAACTGCATTATGAGGCCCGTGGCTGTGTGGCCCTCCTGTGCCGGGCGATCTTTCCACCTGGCACTTTATACGAAGCAGGGTCCATTTTCTATCAAAATAAGAAAGTATGGAGGCGGGATCAGTGCGTTTGCGCTGACGGACACTGAATGGTGGACAGTGTGGAACTGAAGCTCAGAAAGTCGAGAGTGTGGCTGCAAGCTGGAGATCCGGAGCAGGGCTGAGATCTAGAGCAAGCTGGAGGCCCGTGAGCAGGCTGGAGTTCTGGAGCTGAGCTCATCTGCCCTTGGCTGTGGACACCGAGTTTAGCCAGTTTCCAAGGGCAA
>NW_022107431.1:53762231-53764906 GCF_000313985.2 Echinops telfairi | reverse complement strand
AAAAAACAATGAAACTGTTACTTAAGATATTTCCATATTAACTCTTAACTAGTATCTTCATTGCAATACTCCTGGCTTTTATCTGAGTATCATAAAGATAGACCTATTAGACAATCGTCATTGTGTTGGATATATTAGAATGCTAGGCAACTTCTCTGAACACATTTTCTTCCCTTCTCTGAACATATTATGTTCATCTTTGAAAAACCCTTTTCCTTTTCTGCTGAACTTACAACAGTTGTTCTGAAAATATTTTAGCATTTTGAACAGTTTCCAGAATTGCATACTTCATTCATAATATCTTGTAGGAATTCGTGGCAGAACGCAAAGATGAAGAGAACGACAGTGTCATCCTCTGGTTGTTTTCCACTTGCTCTTTATGCGTGTTTTCTTAAATAAGAAGCACAAGGGAATACAAGTGTAGTATTTCATGAAAAGTATAACAAGTTTTATGAAATGAATAAATATTACAAGCATAGTTCTGTCTAATTTTTCATACCTATGGACCACTTGTTTGTCAGTTTGTCGTACTGTGGTGGCTTGTGTGTTGCTGTGATGCCGGAAGCCATGCCACTGGGGTTTCAGAAGCAGCAGGGCCATCCAAAGTGAACGGGTTTCAGAGGAGCTTCCAGACTAAGAACAGAACAGACAACGAAGAAAGACTCAGCTCCCAACTTTGGAGGAAAAGTCGCTGAAAACCTTATGCACAGCTTCAAATCATTTTAAGTACCCAAAGCCCAAGCAAAGGAAGCAGAGCATTGTCAGATCTGAGGGCACACAGAATGTCGTTGAAAGGAGATGATTTCCTGGAAGAAGTCCACCATGGTGACAAGAGTCTGGTGAAGCCTGTGAGAGTGGAGCCTTCAGGAGAGTGTGTAGCCCAAGTCAAGGGATAAAAATAAAGAGGCTCACTTAGAAGAACCATTTATCTCAGTCGCCCTTCAATCAAGCTGCAACCTGTTTGACAGGCTAAACTCGGCCCACATGTTCCTGCAGGAGCCAAGGTGGCACACAAAAAACTAACTTATCACAATATACGAGGTCAGAAATAACACAGTCAAGAATGGCATGGAATTTGTTCATTGTCAGAAAGTATCCTGCGAAATCCATCGTGAAGTACAGTGCTATCTGTGATTGGATTATTTCTTTCTGCCCTCAAGGAAATCCAATCAATACAATTATTATTCAACTTTATACACCAATCACAAAAGTTAGTGATGAAGAAATTGAAGAAGTTTACCAAGGACTTCAAGAAAATTGATCAAACATGCAATCAATGTGCATGATAGTTATTAGTAATTGGAATGCAAAAGTTGGAAACAAAGAGGAAGGAACAGTAGTTGGAAAATATGGCCTTGGTGACAGAGACAAAACTGGAGAATTTTACTAGACCAATAACTTGGTTATAGTAAATACCTTTTTTAGCAACACCAGAGACAACTATACACATGGACTTATCCAGATGGAATACGCAGAAATCAGATGAACTACATCTGTAGGAAGACTTGTTGGAGAAGCCCAATATCAGCATCAAAAACCAGAACAGGGGCCAACTGTGGAACAAAGTCTCAATTGCTTATGTGTGAGTTCAGGATAAAACGGAAGGAAATTAAAACAAGTCAAAATATGAACTTGAGTCTATCCCACCTGCATTTTGAGAACATCTCAAGAGCAGATTTGACTCATTAAACACTCACGACAGACGTGACGAGAGGAGTTGTGGGAGCACATCACGACTTCCTTGAAGAGGAAAGCAGAAAACAGGAAAGGAAAGATCAAGTGGAGGCCAGAAGAAACTGAAACTTACTCTTAATTGTGGAGTAGCTAAAGCAAATGGGAGAAAGAATGAAGTCGAAGAGCTGAATAGGAAATTTCAAAGGGAAACTCAAGGAAGACACAAATTAAAATGAATTGTACAATGACCTATAATTAGAAAAAAATAAAGGAAGAACATGCTCAGCACATATGAAACTGAAAAGACTGGAGAAAACCTAAGTTTTGAATTGCAATTTTGAAAGATGTGATAGGCAAAATATTGAAGGAAGAATCAGGAAGAATCAAAAGAAGATAGAAAGAATACACAGAGTCACAGTAATAGGTAGGTTTATTGTGCCAACCTGGCCAATAGGAACATGTGGGATTAATAAAATTGCATTTTGATTGGAGGTCAAAGAGATAAATGGCTCGGCAAACCTCGTCCCTCTCTCTCTCTTGCTCTCCGATGATCGGGCCAGCTTGCAGTTGCTTTAGCAAGTTCTCTGCCACAACTTGTGAGCTACAGTGCCACACAATCTGTGGATTGTGTCACTAGAGCTTGAGGTTCCTTTAAGACCTGCTTCTCCACGCTGCTGGTGTATACATCACTTGAGCTTGAGGCTATCAGATCATGTTGTCTTGCATTGCTTGAGTTCGATATCCCATCGGGTTTGCTTTGCTAAGCTCCTGAGCTGCTGCCTGTGGCCAGACTGCCTGCATTGCCTGAGGGAAGACTAAGCTGTCTGCTTCCTTGACCTTAGACCCAGTAGGCCTTGTGAGTAGAAGGACTTCCAGTAATTAAGTGTTCCACAGAAGTGAGTTGAACTGAGCCCTCTGCATTGCTATGTGGACTAATTAGCTGTTATATTCCTTCATGCTGTATCTATCTATCTATCTATCTATCTATCTATCTATCTATC
>NW_022107431.1:53759838-53761626 GCF_000313985.2 Echinops telfairi | reverse complement strand
CTCATTGTGCTCATTCAGAACTTGTATATGAATCAAGAGGTAGTTGTGAGAACAGAAAAAAGGGATACTCCATGGTTTCAAACTGGGAAAGGTGTGCAACAGGGATGTATCCTCTGACCATACTTGTTCAATCTGTTTGCTGAGCAAATCATCAGAGAAGCTGCATTATAAGAAGAGTGAGGCTTCAGGATTGGAGGAAGGCTTATTATCATCCTACAGTATGCCGATGACACAACCTTGCTTGCTGAAAGTGAGGAGGACTTTTAGCACTTGCTGATGAAGATTGAGTATTTTAGCCTTCAGTATGGATTAAAACTCAACGTAAGGAAGACCCAAATCCTCACAATTCAACTAACAGGTAACATAAAGATAATTGGAAAAAAGTTTGAAGTTGTCAAGGATTTTGTCTTACTTGGATCCACAATCAATACTCAAAACAGTAGTCAAGAGATCAAAAGACTTGTTGCATTAAGTAAATCTGCCGCACAAGATCCCTTTAGAGTGTGGAAGCATAAGGATGTTATTTTGATGAATAAAGTGCACCTGACCCAAGCCATTGTATTCTTCATTGCATCATGTGCATATGAAAATTAGACTTGGAGCAGGAAGACCTGGAAGAATCGATGCATTTGTTGTGGTGCTGGAGAAGAATACTAAAGATCACCATGGACTGCTAAAAGGACAACCCGATCTGTATTGGAAGAAGCAAGGCCAGCGTGCTTGTTAGATGAAAGGATTGAAAGACTTCATCTTACATAATTTGTCAGAAGAGACCAGTCTCTGGAGAAGAAATGCTTGTGAGGGTGGCACAGGGCAGTGCAGTGTTTAGTTTTGTCCTGCATAGGGTCTATGGTTTGGAGCCGACTTGTTGGCACCTCACAATAACAACATAGACAAAATGTACTATAGGAGCTCAGAAGATCCTGTTGCTCAAATGAATGTTAAACAACAGTAAGGAATATAAATTTCTGATTTTCACATTGGGCAGCTCACCTGATGCCCACATTAGAAAGAATCCTGATTACAAATGCCATTTTAACAACCATTTCACCAAACTCAACAAAAAGTTAAGTAAAGGTTCTGCTGAATCATTGTGAACCTGCTGAATCCCACCACTGCACAGAGCAAAACATTTTCCCCAAATCACAGTGAGTGTGAGATGGAAAAATTAAATTCCAATCATCTGACACCAACTCAGACAATGTTTACCTTTGTGTTATACTGAACTGCTCTGTCCTGGTGGGTAGATAATCCTTACAGTATGGATTGCAGAAGACTTCCATGTAAGAAAAAAGGTGATCTTTACCCTTAGGTGCAATCAATGTTTTTATGCCGATATTCAATTCAACTAATTTTCAGGCTAGAAAATAATATTTTCTTTATCGTGGTAATTAGATTTTAAATCAACTTGCTCTGGTGTAGGGGTAGACACCTGGAGGTGTGACCTTTTAATAAGAGAGACCATAGACCCCTCCCCTCTCTCTTTGCCCCTCTGCCTTCCTGTTTGTTGGGAATCTGCCTGCCTCCAGGGACAGCCTCGAGTGGGCACTCAGACCATGAGAGCTGTCAGCACCTTACTGTACTTTCATTGATCTCAACTCGACCCTGAACCCACGGATCTGTGATCTTCTGGTACCCTGCTTCACATTTCTGTGTCATTGGCCTGCAGCCACATGCGCCTGCAGAGGGCGCCAGCGAGCAGCCGTCCCAGGGACTTAAATTGGGTTGGGCTGGGATGCCTTCTTGATATAAAGATTACTTCTTGATATAAAGCGTTTACTTAAAAAT
>NW_022107431.1:53753614-53758643 GCF_000313985.2 Echinops telfairi | reverse complement strand
GTGGCAGAGGTACCAGAGGCACATGTGCGTCAGAGGCAGAAACAGCCCCGGAGACAGAGAAGAGGAGCACAGCGAAGACCATGAGGCAGAGTGGCAGGTCGGCTTCCTGGTTCCTAGAACCCAGCAGAGGCCAAGGGACCAAGGGGCTGAGAGAGAGAGAGTATGACTGAGAGTGGCATCGTGATCAAAAAGAAGTGCATCCTTTACATTTTGGAACCATTTCTAACAAACCCCACAATCAGGAGTATTGTCTTTGGATTCTGTGCGGCCATGGCAAGGGACTATCAAATCCAGCTGAGGTAGACTTGTGAGAGAGATCATTGGAAGACCAGAGAAAGGAAAGTTGATTGCTGTCTTATGGCAATTGCCCTTGGGCTGGTGTGGAATTGGATTCTTCTTCCCACTAGTGAGGCTGGAGGGTCAAATGTGGCCCCAGGGCAATAGCCCAGTGTTTGGTGACAAATGGTTTCATTTCTCTTGGATAGACACCTTGGAGTGGAACGCGTTGATCATTTGGAGACTCTATATTTAACCGCTTTGAGGAACTCCAGATGGTTTCCCAAAGCACCTGTACCTTTTTACCTCTCCTCCAGCAATGTTTGCGGGCTCTGATTTCACCCCGTATTCCTCAACCTACTGGTGTGTGGTTTGAACTCATTCATTGATACCGCAGAAGAAAAGCCTGACCACCTGCCTCATCAGGAAGAATCTGTGGAGCAGTTCTACTCCATGACACATGGAATTGCCAGGAATCAGAATTAACTTGATAGCTATGAGTTTCTTCCCCATGCATTACTTTGGTTTATCATCATCCTAATTGCTGCGAAGTAGTACCTCATTGTGCTTTGACTGTTTTTTCAGTTATCTTCTTCAAAGCAGAAGTACTCATTGACAAATGTTCAAACTATCTACAATGGATGGATGGTAACAATATTAAAAATAATAATTTTCAATTAAAATTAACTTGAAAGAATTGCAGCTCTGATTTCAAAAATCATGTTTTAAAAGTTATACTGTAGATGTGTAGAGTAGAATAAACTCTATTTGAAATGCATTCAAACCAAAAAACAAACAAACAATCCCCCATAATAGGCTGGGTGAAATGTTGATGATTCTTTGAATGAACAATGTGCTGATCCTTTGTTAGCACTGTGATAAATAGTTCCAAGCTTATTTTTAGGTGATCTATTGCTGAAGCCCTTGGTTAATGTTTTGACTACATACATATATTACTTCGAAAACTAGCAGTAATATTTGACTTTTTATTCATTTTTCCTATGGTTTCCTATAGGATGCTTTTTGGAAATTGCCCCTTTTTGAATGAAAAGGTTCACTCCTCTATGATAATTTTACTAAGGACCAATATATTTTCCAAATATGTGCTAATTCTTCATCATTTACTTTTAGAAATCAGAGATTTAATGATGGAAGAGGCTTCTGCCTATATACCAGGGACTGTGATTTGAATTTGAAAATGACCGTCGATCATCCTAGATGCCCGGTCCTGAAAAATGGGCAGTAATCTGCCCATGTGGAAATTGTATGATTTTTAAGCAAAGACACACTGATTCTCTGACTGTGGTCCATTCTAAATTTTATATTTCCATTACAATCCACTTTGTTTTTAAAAGTAAAAAATCAATGCTTCAATACGTTGAGCTCCTCCTCTTTTTTTTCTTTTTGAGTGAGTATTCTTTATTGGTTGTTACCTTTGTTACATTTTTTTGTATAATTGACCAAGTCCCAACTCTAAAGTTCCAATTTATGAACTAGTTTTATCAAGCTGTTTATGACGCAATCACAGACACCAATTAATAATATCGTAAATGCCTTTCTAATATCTGAATTTGGGAAGTTCACCATCATAGAGTCAGGCCAGAAGTGGCACGGTGTTCATCCTGTATGATTCAGATTTCATCTGTCACCGGCAAGTGAATATCATTTAAATGAGTCTCCAACTTCTGCCCCGCTCAAGCACAAAGGCACAGAACATAAATGCCATCGTCTAGATGGCGGCAAGTCGGGCATAAAAATAGTTCTAAAATGAATACACAAATTAGGGAAGCAAGCTTTCCAAGTCTTTTGATCAAATAATGAAAGAGAAGGGGTCATCAAATAGGATTCTGGAAAGAGAAGATGCTGAGCGTGAACTATTTTGAAATCGTATCCAAACCCCAATATACATGTACAGAGAACAAGTAGCTGTGTGTTCTGTCGGACAGTCATGTGGTTGCAGAATTCACTCCAACTGCTGTACTCAGCATTTCCGGTTCTGTCCCGATCCTGTGTCCAGAGAACGTCCTGGTGGGGATTTGCAATGCGCCCTCAGGGTGTGTCTGTGTCTTCAGTCCCAAAACCACTTTCAGTGCTGGGCTCATCCTGGAGTGAAGAGGGATCCTCCTAAACCATGCTTTCCCAGCGCTTTTGTTGTTTCGCTACCATCAACTTCTTATGTCTGGAAGGGTTGAGGTCCTTACAAGGCTCTGGTTTGACTCGCTGAAAGGTGTTGGGTGCAGAGGTAGCAGAGAAAGAATTACATTCTGAAATCTCACATGGCCGAAAGTAAGAGCAGACTAAGTTTTAGTGCTTTTAATGTCTTCTCATTTAAAAGATGGTAGATCACATGATAATTTGATTATTAATACAATACACATCTCTATTCTATAAAAGATTTCCAAGGTTCATTTTGCTGATGGAAAACTCAAGGTTCTTAATTTGGTGTGTGTTTTCTAATATTCTCATATGCCGTACATAAACTCGAATAGACTTAACAGCAAAACAAAAGGAAACACGTGGACTTATTACAATTATCAAGTTGACAACTTATTAGCTTAAACAAGAAGGCCAATATCCTATGACAGCATTTCTCCTATAGTCTTTGTATCTACCTTTGTGTTATTTCTGAGTTTTAGGGGAATATGGAGCTAATTATTTTATTTCACAAATAAATCTTAAATTCTTTATACAAACAAATTACTGTACTGAACTGCTGTGGATGCTATAACTATGAAGCCATTTAAAAGTAATATTTACAAGTCTCCTGGGAGCCCTGGTGGTGTAGTGGTTACGAACTGCAAGGTCAGCAGTTTGAAATCATCGGCTGCTGTGTGGAGCAAGGCAAGGCTTTATTTTTATTCCCAGAAAGAATTGCAGTGTGGGAAACCCACAAGGGCAAATCTGCCCTGTCCTATCGGGCCTCTACGTGTCCGAATCGACTGGGTGGCAAGGAGTTTGTAGCTTTGAGTATTTTTTACTAGAGAAATAACTCATGTTGTAGGCACCGATAGAACCCAAACAGTTTAATTCTTAATTGGAATTAATGTTCAAATATTGGAACATTTCCGTTGGAAATGGACGATTTTATTCTATCTACTTGCCATTCCTTCAAAGGTTAGATGATACGACTTTACTTCATCTAGTTATGGAAGTATAGGCGTACATCTAAATGGACGATTTTATTCTATCTACTTGCCATTCCGTCAAAGGTTAGATGATGACTTTACTTCATCTGGTTATGGAAGTACAGGTGTACATCTTAAAATATAACGGACCCTTCTGATGTGTCACGTGCCTGTAGGAGAACGACGCAGTCTCTTCTTCACCATCATCAAATACTGCAACCTTCTGCACTTACAAAGAGGGAACAAAGGGGTCTGAACTTAGTATTTTCTGTTCCTTGTTTTATTTGACCCTGCATGTGAATATTTTCTGCAACCCAAATATTAACAATATCCCCACTTTGTTATACAGTTTTTATTTTTCATTAATTTCCTTCTCAGACTCACCCTGCAAATGGATGAACAACTTGAGGCTGACTTCCCTCTCCAAAGGGTTCCATGAATTTTCACTGTCAGAGTTCAGTTTGAAATGGTGCTCACTCAAAAATGCTATTCCATAATTTGGGGTAGCCTGGTCTCTTTGAATGCGAATGTCTTCATCTGTAAAATCAAGAAAGAATAAAGAAAGGCAAATTTAAATATCCCTGTAGCTTTAATTAAATGCACACAACATGCGATTCCTGTCAACAAACAAGGCATCACAGTAGGAGTTACAATCCCACAACTACGTCTGAGAGGTAGTCAATAATACAGTCAGTAGATGGCACTGTTTATTATGGTATTAGCATTAAGAAAACAGTCATAATTTGCCTATCACCTCACCTGACTGGGGTGTACAAGAAGGGGTAGAGGCTCTGTGTTCTTACAGAAAAGAGCACATAGATTTCTTAAAGGTTAGATGACCTTGAGAAGGAATTCAATCTATCATCCAGCCTTAAACCATGGTTCAACTTCAGATGTGGATATTTTTAACACATCTCATTTATTCCTATCCAATTTGAAACGCTCCAATCACAGCTCTTCTTTCAGGTCTGTACATTCGGTTCTGAGCAGAACTAAAAGCCATCCTTCCCATTCTCTCCTGTCAAAATCCTCCCGACAGTTATGGGCACTATCGTTTCACGTATGTATCCTTCCCTCCTTGGAGCCTGGACCCTGGGACAAGTGACTCTTCCTCAGGCCTCCTGGGTCCTAAGACGCCCACATTTGCAATTGGATATCCACACACACAATCCACATTGGTGTTGGTGGTGGCATTGATTTGATTCCAACTCGGAGAAACCTCATTGTATCTCCAGGAGTCCTTAATGTTAAATAATCTAAATGTGTAGGTGTTTGTTGTACAGAAGAGATATATAGAACATCTCTTTTAGCCTGAACCAAATCAAAGCTTTTGAAGACCTGGATAAAGCAAAATAAACGTCATTTATGACTACCACATAGAGAATGTCACTTTCACTTAACGGCTCTTCCTCTCACTTTGCGATACTTTTGGCATCAGGTTGAAAGAGTCCCTAGATGAAAATGATGCACCAGTCAAATTGCCATGTAAAGGAGTGGCTTCAAGTAATATTCAGGATAGTTTTAACATTAACTTCAGAGAGTTAATCATCCTGGGTCAACAGACATCACTGTCTTTTATAGATAACCCTTTTTCGTTTATAATTTTCAAAGAGTCATTAATACACTGT
>NW_022107431.1:53745983-53752207 GCF_000313985.2 Echinops telfairi | reverse complement strand
GAATTAATGACGAACAGCAACTTGAAGCCAAGCAGCTGCTATCCTGTAAATACATTTAAAAATAGGTATCACCTCACTGAAGAGGCTAGATAGAGGTCAATTACATATGGACAGATATTAAATACCAATAGCTTTAGGAAAACACAATTTGAGGCATGGGGAGAGATCATAACAATCTTATCAGAACATTAGCATAGAAATAGTAAAAATACCAAATGCTGACAAGGATACAGAAAAACCAGTTTTTTCATACATCACTGGTGATAATACAAATATTATAATCTGCCTGGATGGATAAAAAAGTCAATTTCTTTAAAACAAAAACTAAACTAAATTAAATATACAGTAATCATAAGATATAGAACTTTTACTTCTGACATTTATTCTAGAGAAATTAAACTATAAGTCCACACAAACACATGTACACTAATGTCATAGCATTTTTATTTGTGGCAATTCAAACTCGAAATAACGGAAGTCCATTATTATGTGAATGGTTATACAAATGTTGCTGCGTCCGTATTGTGGAATACAACTCAACAAGAATGAACTATTTCACAGACACAACAACTTGGATGGAACTCCAGGACATCATGATGTGTCAAAATAGATTCAACTTTAAAAAGTTGCATTCTAAATGAGATAGCATTTCTATTATAGTCTATTATATTAGAACTTCTAAAGGTTACACACTATATTATTTAACATTTAGAAATTTACATAACATTCTTGAAATGACAAAATTGTAGGGGTGCAAAATAAGTTAGGTGTTACAGATGCCAGGTGATATGGAGGGTGCCACAAAGGAGGGGCAAGGGAAGGTGATAATAAGTAACGGGAGAGAAGGGACATTTTTGTGCTGACAGAATAGGTTACACCTTGATTTTTGTGGTCATTTCTTGCATTTGTCATGGTGTAAAATAACATAACCACACATAAACATTGTACCAAGGCCAGCTTTCGGAAATGATGCCAGAGCTGTGTGACAAACCATTGCGGAAACTCACTGAAGGGTAAACCGGACTTCTCCATACTATCATTGCACATATCTGTAACTCCATAATTTATTTTTAAAATAAAAGGCATAAGAAGAAATAAATAAAAGTCTCTCTTACCATCTTGGCTTAAAATCTAAAACAGAACCTACTTGTATTTTTTCCCCACTCAGTACATTCTAAAATGATTTCGTTTATTTGATTCTTCTCCCACCGTTCCCTTCTGGTCACTGTTCTCTTTGTTGTGCCCCTCAGCATTTCCCCCTGCTTTTGAAATGGTAGTAAATATCGGGATACTGAAAAGAAATTTTATAATTTCTCTGCTCAACGGCCAGGGTGGCTACTCCAGTGTGGGGAGATCATTGGGAAAGAAGCATGTGCATAGAAAAGGAGCTTGTTTTAAAGACAAACCTCAAAAGGGTTTTATCTGCTAGATGGAGTGATGATTGTCCTTTTTGGAAGATAAAGGTCAATGATTTTGGCATCCATAATTCAAACAGTACCAAACTAAAACTTCCTTCCACATCCCGCACTATTTATTTAAATGTCAATAAAGGAAGAGACTGTTAGGAATAAATGCTCCATTTATCCCACAATCAAATGATGTACAATACCGTGAAATTCTTTGCATTTTCATTTGGTGCACAGATGTGTCTGGAAGGATCTTGATTTTGAAGTGGTGCTGTCTAGCCATAAATTAATCTCTGCATCTCACTGTGATACAGAAGACATGAATTTTAACTATTAAAGGACTCTGAAAAGCCCTATTTTGGAAAGCAGATTGGTGTATTTTGACATGAAAAGATAAGCTATTTACCTGCCACTCATGGATTCATAGCATAGGTCATGAATGTGGAAAATACTCTCAATTGTAGAGCAGGCAATCTATACTAATTTTTCATTCCTTTGTACCATCCTCCTTGACCACCAAATTAACAGCAGTTACCCCTGCAGACTCCAAGGGGAACCGTGAGAGCACCCCCATCTCCCATCTGAACTGTACTAGAGATCTGATACATGAAAATGCCTATGAAGTTTTGACCAAGCACTTTATATTACTCTCTATTTGTGTGTTAAATGATTTTATAAGCTAACATATAAAAACAATGTCTGCTTTTTTGGGAAAAATCTGTTGATGCTTTTTTCTATTTGTGGAAGTAATTCTCTGTGTTACCATGTCTCTTCATAATTTCAAAAAGCTTTCTGATAACTTCAGGTGGATCATATACTTTGCATGGGATCAAAGATGCCATACTGCACTTCTACATGTCTGTGTTCCAGTCTTTCATTCTATCCTGCGCTGTGCTCCTTAATGCGCTTCGTGGAGACAAAGGTTCAATGCACTGTCAATACGCTCAGTGTGACAAGGTTTATATGGTGAATATCCAAGATGAACTGTGTATTAGTGTTCTTCATTAAGAGCATCAATAAAATTCCTTCAGAAACAATAGTCTAGCACATGAAATGAAAAACTGTGAAAACATGGAATAGCACCCAGCTGATGACCACAATTTGTGATGGGTGACCGAGAGACCCCCAAGAGAGCAAGGCCTTGCTCACAGATACCAGCTCCATACACTACAAAAACCTGTGATCTGCCTCCTTATACTCTTTTTGTAGATTGTAAAAATATTTACAATTATCCTCGAGCCTACATAAAATAAGAAATCTTCTCATGCCATTTTCTACAAAAATATATATATCTTTCCTTGCTTTGAGATGAATAGCCAAATAACTGTTCAAGGATGATACATACACATGAAAATCTAAAAGTAATTAAAGTACTAGATATGATTTTTCAAATTTGTCTACCGTACTGATTCTCACAATCACCAGACCCCTAGCTCAGTAGTAGTAGCTGTTGGTATGGTATCATGTATTAATTTAAAGGTTTTAGTATTTTGGTGCTTGCTTTTCAGAATAATTTGAAATGCCAATGGTGGGTCCTTTTAAAATGGTGTTATTTTAAAAAGGCTCAAGTGATGAAACAAAAAGCAGAAAACTGACTTGGAAGTCCCATAAAATCTGATAGTTGGTTGTTGAGGCCCATCAGTCAAAAGGAAGCCTAACTCGTTTTGTAAGTGAACTTTCTTGTTGCTCTCTCCTGAGCGGTCCCTGCAGCCCGCAGGGTTTGCCCACATCCTCTGCTCAAAGGCTTCTCTTCAGGATTCTGTCCTTCCTCCCATGCACCTTTCTACCACTGACATTTCAGGAGTCTACACCCAGTTTACTTGGATCTTTGCTTATGTGCATTGCTGTGTTTACACTTTAGAAGCTGATTTTAGTCTGGACACATGAATAATTGCAGGTCCCCACTGTGGAGACTTGCAGAAAGCTACACCTCTGAATCCCTCCTAGGTTCCTAGACCGTCAACCTCTGAGACCCCTTCTCCTACACCACTTAAGGGAAAACAACACCGAGTTCTTTCCAAATAGCCATTTAACTAAATTATCTTCGTGGTTGATCTACGTCATATTTTTAGCTTAATTATTAGACTATAAAAATGATAAATCCTCACTATCTAAGAGAAATCTTACCGGGACTGAAATGTAGTTGATCAGTAGATTAGAAATTGGCTAAAGCATACTGTCACTCTTCGCACTTTTAATGGAGAAGAGGGAAGCATCTCTGGGCTTGGATTTTGGAGGTATTGACATAGCACCCTACAGAATTTTTTTTTTACAGTTTTAAAGGTGCACTTGTACAAACCTTGTGGAAAGTGGATTTAAAAGATAAAAAGGTTTTTCCATGAACGTTTGAAGCCCTCTGGTACTCCCACGCCCATGTATAACAACCCCCCACCTCCACTCTTCATTAGATCAGTCATATGGTATTAGCCCATAAGTTAGTTTTCAGGACTTCAATTGAAATTTATTATAAAAGAGAACCGTTCTATAGTTAAAGATTTACTGGTAAAGTGAAATTGTTCGGCTTGGGGAAAAAGGTGGTTAATACATTTAATCAATAAACATGTGTGCTGTTAAGGAAAAAATGGAGATGTAAGAAAAGATAAATTGTGATATATAGGCATAAACTCTTTTTAAATGACTTTCCTAAAGCCTCAGTTCGTTTGTAGTTGCTAACATGTCTTATCTCTGAAATGCCTCTAAGGAAAGAAGTGCTGGATGAGCAATCTTGACCTGCGGAGATTGTCCCTGTAGCAGCACCTGGCTTTTCCCTCCTCTGGGCTTTTCGGGCTGCCTCTGCTTTGGTCCGTGGATGGCATCCCCATGGTTTGTACCTGTTCTGAGTAAAAGCTCGTCAGACGTATGAGAAGAGCAACAACGTTTTGGTAGCCTGCTCACTCCCTTCCTCCCCTGACACACAGATGAAAGTCTTAGTACAGGCACCCAGCTCTCAATATGTGTGATAAGATTTGATAACACCTTCCATTGCCAGAGTTTTCTAAAGTTTGGTGATAAATTACTTGGACATTTTGTTAAAACTTTTAAAAGTGAGAGAACCTTATTATGATATCAAATAAAACACAATGATGAACACTACCAGCATATCTCAAATACACATATGATTCAAAGACCAGCAAATTCAGAATTTTCAAAACTCTCTAATAGAAGAGAATTTAAGAGACAAGGAAACTGAAATAATAACTCTTCAAGAGCTGTTTTGTTTGGTAGTACAGAAACAAAATTGATTGAAGAATCCTGGGGGAGTGGAGAGAGAGAATGGAATCTTCAAGGGCAATTTTAATGTATTCAACATTAATGCTCTCTCAGTGAAAACAATACTGAATCTACAGTAAGCCATAGCACCCAGTGTGGTACGAATGGTTATGCACTCTGCTATTGAAGGAGGGGATAGTGGATCTGAAGCACCTCCGAAGAAAGTCCTGGTGATCTACTGACGAAAGATCACAGCCCTTGAAAGCCCTACGGATCATTTATACTCTGGCACACTTGGGTTGCCAAGGCTCAGAATTGATTTGATGGTAACTAGTTACACTAAGCTAAATAATGGATTAAATGTTTACATAACTTGTTCCTCTCAAGTATACATTGAAGTTGTTGTTTCCAAATACTCTTGTTCTGAAGTAAGAGTACTTCTCAGCATTACCAATAATGTCCCCTAGAAAACACAATATTGTGAGCACAACATATAATAATCTCTTATGACAAATCTAAAATATGCCTTCACAAACACATTAAACCTATTGGGGGAAAAATTCCAAGCTAAATACCATATGACTTGGACCAAGTGATCTTGGAATTTGAAGTAAAATATTTGCTTCCATATGACACTATTTTTCTTGGAGTAAGTCATGCAATATTGCAGGAAGATAGGACTTAGGGCTGTGTTTCTATTTATAACACCCCCTCAAAAGTTATTCCGTGCATGCCATACAAGAATCTTATTTCAAAAGCAAAATAAATTCTAACTTAAGATGGTTGGATAACATTTACATTTTTATACATTTCACTTATATCCGTGCCTTTCCATTTCCTATGAACTTTAACTTACAGCATGTGCTTTCATTATGCATGTTTGGCTTAATATTTAATGACAACAATATTTTGATAACTTTTATAGAACAAGAAATTCATCTAATGACTCATGTGTAAGTGATGCTTACAAAATTAAATAAGTGTGCATTTTGTATCATCTGAGAATTTCCAGAGTTACCGAGGCTTGTCCCAACTGATTCTGTAAGCTTGAAATAAAGCAGAGAGAAGAAGTTCTTTGGTCTCTGATTTCTTGCAAAGCATGTTTATAGACATTGAATGTGAATAATCAAATATCATTGTCATTTTTTCTTGTAACCCAAATTCTGAATGAGTCCACATACAAAATTGAGAGTTCATTTTTCTATAATGTGGGTAGGAGGCATTTTAAAGTGATTGAATCATATAATTTCTGATTTTCTATCTCTTCTTGACTTGAAAGTGGGTAGAAATGTCACCATCCACTGTGGCAGTTTTTAGCTGATCTCTGATGCCCTCAGTTCTAAGGTGCACATGGGACTCAGGGCCGCCGTGCGTTGGAATGGATTTGATGGCACTGAGTTTGAATGTGGAGGACACTGGGCTAATTTCAGTACTTGACATTATTGAATTTGAGATGTGCCTTACAATGATGGTATTTTGTCATAGTTTAATTGACAGTTTTCACAAGTGTTATAACTTATGCCATCTTAATTCTGATAAAATATTACATTTTTTAAAATAATCATTTTATTAGGGGCTCATACAACTCATCACAATCTGTACATACGT
>NW_022107431.1:53740684-53742309 GCF_000313985.2 Echinops telfairi | reverse complement strand
AAAAAAAAAAAAAAAGAAAAGTTGTTCAAATCCCAAGGGTCGCGACCCACAGATTGAGAACCGCTGTAGTAAATGGTCCAGTTTCATTAACTGAACACACAAAAACAATTCCAATACAAGTCGGCATTTGGGGAAGAGACTATTTTAGGAGATAGCTCTTGCTTATACACAACATAATTTTTGGTGTGCAAGCCACAGCGTCATTGTGTAATTTGTGATAACCTTAAAGGGCATCTTCTTAATATCGATCCAGAATTCTGGAAGGATCAGAGGGACTTTTTGAAGGAGGCAAAAGCAGTTCCCAGTCTTCTTTAGTCACGAGTGAAAATAAAACCAAGCTGACGATTTCTTTGTGTTCCTTGATGTTGAGAACAAGCCTGAACACGTCCATCCTGCTCGAGGCGTGACAAAGGTCTGTCACTCTAAACCGTGCTCTTACTCAGAACTTGCCATTGAGAATATTGAGCCATTTATGTTGCCCTAGCCAGCGACTTCATTCTTTCTGTAATTGATACATTGAAATTTTAACTAAGTAAATTGTTCTTGTTATTGTGTGTTGTCAGTTTGATTCTAACTTACGAGATTGAAAGAGCCCAGTTGGATGGTCCCACAGGTTTTCCTAGGTTGTAATCGTTGCAGGGCAGATTGCCATAATTTCTACCTCCAGCGGCTGGTGGTTTTATGAGCTGCTGGTTAGCAGTCAGGCCCTTAATCCTTGCACCACAGAGATGCTTAAGTAGCCCTAAATGACTGGGATCCTGCCTGCATCTCACACCTCTTCCTGTTGTCTCACTGATCTGTATCATGTCAACATTTCTGATAAAAATGCAAATGTGTTTTTAGCCTAAAGGAATTTTTTATCTCAAAAATTCAAAATAATGATAAAAGATTTCCTCTAACAGTATTAATAATTCACAGAGTACAAGTTATGGTACTCACTAGGTAATCCTATTAAGTTATTTTTCAAGTTATGTGGAGAAGTATATGTGAACATTCTCAATAAACAACAACTGCATACAGAAACAAATAACTATGAGATCCCAGTTTAAAATGTAAGCTAGGTGTAAAATGCTCTATTTTAAAAAGAATACAACAGTACAGATTATATTTTGAGGAATTAAAATTCTTTCATTTTTGAAGAGGGATAACTACAAAGAATGAAAAACACATATACAATCATTATTCTTTAGTTGTTCTATGTATTCTAAGAATGTGTTGTTTTTCAGAGACCCATAGAGAGCTGGTCAGATTTATACTTGAGGCATTTATCTATACTCAGCTATAGGATACTATACCAGTCAGTTAGTCTAAACTCATTTCAAATATGAGCATTCTCCTAGCAGCCTAAAGTCAGATCTCATCTATCTCCCTTTTAAGAAGTGCATAGTCTTGTTTTAAATAGCTAAAACCCAGTAGAGGAAAGGTGTCGCCAGCAGAAAATCAAGCAAGCATTATTAAATATGAAGGTAATCACGACCAGCACATGGTTAATTATTTTTTTTCTACCAATAAAAAAGCTAATCCAGACAAGGTCTGAAGACTCTATAACAGCAGTTCCCAAACTGTGGGTCCCTGAGGGTCGCCTGATTCATAACAGTAGCAAAATGACAGTTATGAAGTAGCAA
>NW_022107431.1:53738095-53739029 GCF_000313985.2 Echinops telfairi | reverse complement strand
TGCTTTACACAATTGATGTGTGTATGGATTGGGATAACAGTTGTACGAGCCCCTAATAAAATGTTAAAAAGGAAAAATAAAATAAAATAAAATAAAAAATTAAAAAAGAAAAAAAAATATCAAACTTTAAGTGTATACTAATATAGTCACTCTTTTTTCCTTTTAAGTCTTAAGTTTTATGCAAGTGCTTAAAAATATCTGGAGTCAATAACTTGCATTTGATTTTGCTGGTGACTATCAACAATTATCCATGTCTAAACAGTGCAAGGTGGACTAAGGACTGAGAGATTCTCTGATTATTTTAGAAAAAAAATATCCGAATATAAATGGCAAGAAAAAGATTCAAGAGCACAGTGTGAGTTTGGGACTTTGCTTGATAATGGGGCCTGGGACTCAGAGATGTTCCAAGGCAGCGTTCTAGAATCAGAATGTAAAATAACAAGGATTCAGAATCAAGGTTTTAATTATCACAGATCGAGCCTGAAACTTTCCTGGCTCTAAAGTTTCTTCAACTTTGAAATGTAGACAATAGAGCTCCCTCAAAAGAATGATGGGAAGAGTCAAGGAGATGCTTAAGTACAGTTTTCACAAAGTGAGCGATTCTGAGCATGGGATCAACACAGTGACTTGGCTACTATTTTATTTTAAGCTGCTCTGGGGGCAAGAAGTGGGGTGGTTGGAACCTGTGGAGAAGGAGCGGAGTTTCTGCTCCTGTAAAGTTGGATGGCCTCGGAAACCCATTGGGGCAGTTCTGCCTGGTCCGACTGGGTCATTATGAGTTGGAATCATATCGATGGCAATGCGTTTGGAGTTAACTAAGTTTTATTTCTTTTTCTAATTGGTTTATATTTTTAATGTGTTTTATTTATAGTTATTTTTTGCTATTACCTAAGTGTAAAAATAAATACTATAGGTATAGGATTCACTCTTAGGA
>NW_022107431.1:53715681-53736672 GCF_000313985.2 Echinops telfairi | reverse complement strand
AGTCGGCATCACTGCATGTGTTTTGTGAGATGGAGGAGGACTTTGTGGATTGGTGTTGGACATAAGGGTTAATGTTGGACTTGTGGGCTTGGGCAGCACTGGGTTGGGATGTTTTCTTGATGTGCGCTGAACCTTTTAATAAAACTCTCTCTTAGACATGAGTTTCTGTGGATTTGTTTCTCTAAAGTACCCAGACTAACACAAACTCCCTCAACTACTATCAGAGTGTAGGGTAGCATTTATACTAAGTGTGTGAGAAAAAATGAGTATCTTCTCCATCTATGGATTCTCATACCAGGACTAGTAATTTTCTCTTCTTAAAGGGCTGTGGCGACCACTGTGGCCCGTTATTCACTCCAGTTGCAGTTCCGACTCTGCCCCTCTTGCTTGTAAAGAAGCTGTCACCAGCACAGAGGGACGCTTCTCTCCCCTCCCCCTCGATTAGCTTCGATTTAGATTCTTCTTTATCACGGGTGCTGAGGTTTCTCGAGTGCAGACCTATCATATTTTACTTGAATCGGGTGGTGGTTACAGTGGTTGTGGCTCCTGCTGCTGAAATTGCATTTCTGATAACTCAAGTGAGGCTTCTGGGCGTGCTTCATTCTGACCGCAGCTAGTTGTCGTTTCAAAATCCTAGCTGAGAGACACTACTGTCTGCTGCTTTCAAAACCACAACCAAACTAAAGCCCTTTCCTGCTCGTTAGGTGCTTTTGGAATATGCATGGGAACTGCAGAGCAACCTGAAATTATTAAAAAGGTCCTTCTTTCAAAGGGATGTATTCTAGGGGACTGAATAATAATAAGTATATGGGATCCCAGAAGGGAAAATGTATCGCTATTTGCATCGAGCATGCATGAATTACTTATGAGTTTCAAATCATTGTGCTAGATACTGGGAGCAATAATATAGCGCGTTATGTGTGTTTCTGACAATGTAAGTTTCAACATTATTCAAGGTAGCTCATGCAGATGCGTGTCCATTCTCTGATATACCTTCTTCACTGCAGAAAATAATTGATCATTTTCCTGTGCAGTAGTATAGTTTCTATATTGTTCCATGTGCTCTTTTGTAAGCATCCTTCCTGTTCTCTCTCCACAGCCTCGATTTTCTTAATGGTGCCAGGGCTTTTTTCTGTCCAGCTCTGTTCGAAGTGTTTGCTGTGTGTTGTGTACTTTTGGGGTACTTATTGTCCTATGGGGCACTTACTATCAAGATTAACAATGCTTCCATGTTTCGATAAGGCAAATGGGCATACACAGATTAAATAATTTTAGGTCATCAAATAGTGTTAGCCAGCGTGAAGAAGAGCAACAATTAACAAAAGAAACAATCTCCAACCATATGATTAGTGCCATTGGCTCAGTCGACAGAATCCTGACAGAAACCTTACTCTTGAGCAAACTGTCTTTCAAAAAGCACAGACACTGTTGTGTCCAGGTCAGCTGCGTACAAGAGTAGTGGGTTTTTAGAGCACTTTTACATCCATGGAATCAAGATCCTGAAGCATTTCTTGGAATGATTATAACAGAAGTTAAAATGCCCTTCGATACTGCTGACAAAGCACAATCAAGCCAATGGCTGCTAAGAAATGGGGGCCATGGTAACAGTTTTTGTGAATGCTCAAGGCATTTTGCTTCTTGATCATCCGGAGGGACAAAGGACAGCGTGTTTGGAGAAAGTTAACCAAGCTTTAGCAGAAAGACACCCGAGCCTACCTCACTCGAGAGCCATTGTCCATCGATGTTCTCCCGCCCATTTCTTTTCTCAAGCCAGGGCCACTTTGCAAGTGTTTTTTGGAGGAAATATTAGGCATCCGCCTTACAGGTCTGATTTGGCTCCTTCTGACTTCTTTTGGTTTCCTTCTCTTAAAAAAATAGTACAGGGCACTGTAAAAAATAACTTGTGGAAAAATTAATATAATACGGGTCCTAGTAAGATGGTGACGAAAGGTGTCCAAAATGTCCCACTTTTACAAAATGTTATATCTCTCCATTATCCTTGATTTCAACCCCACTTCTCACCTTAGCATTTTCCAATTTGCTGAAGCAGCTCAAAAAACTCAAGATCTGTTAAGGTGTGGGCACTGGGAAGTCTGAAGTTCAGATGTCTGTCTGAAGGAACCTTGTCACCCCCTGGCTGCAGCAGCTGAGATCGGGTGAGGCAATAGATGACAACTCAAGTCTCAAAGATTGGGCGGCAAACAGAGGCAAGCTGGGTGCAGGAGCCCAAGAAAGAAGCAAAACTTTCAAAAATGAAATCAGTCGGGCAGTGTGAGATATGACAAATAATAGTAATTTATCAATTATCAAGCATTCATGAGGGAGTGGGGAGCGGCATGGGAGGGAAAAATGAGGAGCTGATACCAAGGGCTCAAGTAGAAAGCAAATGTTTTGAGAATGATGATGGCAACAGATGTACAGATGTGCTTGACACAATGGATGGATGGATGGATTGTGATAAACGTGTGAGCCCCCAATAAAATGATTATATATATATATGGTACTAACAACAACAACACAAAAAATCAAAGCCTGTCTCCTTGCCTCTGCACATGCTCACTCAGGAGGAAAGGGAGGTCTCGCGCACACACAAGAAAATGACTTTGATGGAGGAATTGTTTGTGTTTCTGCAGATCATACTCCTAAGAAAACAAAAGATGGTGACTTGAGTCACACCCGCTAGTAAGGTAGGGGCTCAAAATATATACCATCCTAATTCTATCTCATCAGCGCAACAGACAACTACCTTCAAAATGAGATTTCAGTCACAGGTATTGAGCCTTGAATTTACATTACATCATGAAAGGCAGAATTATGACTGGAAGACCGATATGAAGTAATTAACTATTTTCTTCAGTTGATATTATAAAAAGACAAAGTGGACATGGTTAAATTCCCAGGACCCTTAGTTCACTGGGATCATTGCCTGCCAAACTGCCTTGACCTTAATAGAGTTATGTTGAGAAATAAAGTCTATATTTTTATTTTAAAATTCAGATTCCTTTTTTAAACCCCCCAAAATTAAAAGATCCGTGTGTATTGTTTGTTTGTATACGTGATTTGGGTAGAAAACAGTGTGGCTCCAAGCAGTGATTTCAAGTGTAACATTGCTAGGGCTGAAGCAGTTTGCTCCTTGGGCAAGTGGGGCAGGGCCATCACCTTCTACTGTTTGGGTAAGGCCATGGGGGAAGGTGCTAGGGCTCACCCCAGGGAGCTGAAACCCAGATGGTCTGACGTTCATCTGGGATAAAGTGGACACTTTTGTTCCCTTTCGTTGGGGGGCAGCTGAAACAGCATTCTGCAAACTATCAGCTACTCCCTATTCCTGGCTTCCTCTCCCCCACAGACCCTAGTCAAATTGTATAAGATATTATTTCTTCTTGGTTTGCCTTCAGATAACTGTCAACAAGTCCTGTGTGTAAGCGCTTGTCACAGGGGCAGGACACATGACAAGGCCTGTGGGTAATCTTCCCCAAATAAAGATCTAGGCCTGGAATCTCTCCTCCTTGTGCTCCCTGTGCTCCAACTTTGTCTCTTTTCTTTAATTTTTATTCACTCACTTTATTGGAGGATCGCACAACTCTCATCATAATCCATGCATCCATTGTGTCAAGCACATCCGTATACCTGTTGCTGTCATCATTCTCAAAATATTTGCTTTCCACTTGAGCCCTTGGTATCAGCTCCTCATTTTCTCCCCTCCCTCCCTGTTCCCTTCTCCATCATGAACCCTTGGTAATTTATACATTATTATTATTTTGTCATGTCTTACACTGTCCAACGTCTCCCTTCACTCACTTTTCTATTGTCCGTCCCCCAGGGAGGAGGTTATATGTAGATCCTTGTAATCTCTTGTCTTTTATCTTTACCCTTTCCTTCTCAGTTGAGACCAATGAGCCCTTTGCATCTCGGTCCCCGTAGAGAAGATGTGGTGTGTTCTCTATGGAGGAAGTAGATATCCTCAGACATGGAGAAGAAAAGGAAAACAGTAAAGAAAATCATTTTAGAAAACTACAATTTTGAGAGAGCAAAATATAAATTATTTTAAACGAGTAATGGGATATTTTTAAGCTCAAGACAATTCTAATTCTTATATTTAAGCTTTAGTCATTTTTAAATTTAACTTTTAAATGATCATACTGAGCTATTATTATTAGATTGTACATTGGACTCCCTTTCAAATTCATTATATTATTCCTTTTTCTTTTTATAAATTTATTTCATGGTATATATTATTTAACGGCTTCCTTACATAAATGTATTTCAAGCTAATATATTAAATGCAGCCAAGATTTTTCCTTCTGAACTTTTATAATATAGTATCCTAGGTTTTTATACCTTTTCTTTATTGCTTCTGTTGCAAAACTATCTTTTGAAAAGGACAGGCTAAATTTCTTAAAAGTGCTATAGTAAGGGTGGAGTGTTCTATTGTTTTTATATAAATCTTTCCAAGTTGTTCCCCTGATTTTTGTTTTAGGGTTCAGCCACAAGAACTAAACAAACAAAACTCATGGGCGATCAGACTGTAAACATGTACACACACATTGGTCATCTCTAAATAAGACACAACTCGGTTGTTAAGTAAAGGAAGGTCTCAAAGACAAATACTAATATCCTTTTTTCTATCTCAGAGAATTAGGCAAAAATATTTCTTTGCTTTTGTGTGCCTATGTGTTTTGTCACTACAGTTATCAATATAATCAATAGTCCAGATGTTTGATCAATCACCCATCTGGTTTCTTTTTTATTTTTCACGAAGTAATTGAATGGCCTAAGCTGACTTGCGTTGTTATCTTCATGCATGGCAGAATGAGACTGAGGGGAATATTAAATGAAGCCCATTCGAATGGCCTTAACAGAGAAATAGATAGAAACCAGTACTCATACATTCCCATCAATTATGGAGGTCATGCCGATTTACTTTGGTAACTTGAATTCAATAACATTTGTCAGAGCAGTTCTCCTTACAGAATCTAAAGACCTCGTCTCAAGGGTATCTTTGAATACTTCTTCACTTATATAAAGTTAAAAAAAGACACACCTCTATTTTAGTAACTAGATTCTGTACTCATCTTGGTTAGCTTATTCTAAAAACTCACAATGTCACTCAAGTTCCCGTAAGTGAATTGCTTTCAAAATAAAATCAATGGTATTTCTTAGCTTATGGAATTTTGCATAGAATGGAAAGGAAAGGGTATTCTTTGGAAGCAAACATACCTGGCTTTGGATCCAAACTCTGCTACAACTTCATAAAAAATAGCTATAATAAATATAAAATCCATGATACTTAGTAATTCACAGCTATTATTTTCCTATTTTTTCAGAAGAGGTATATTTCTTTTAGATGGAATGTCTCACGTGTATATGAAACCTTAATCTTATAGTTGTGTTTTGACTCTTGGTCACCTTAGCTCTTAATGTTCAACTGTTTAGGGTTAGTGTTCATTTATTTATTCAACAAATGTTCCTTTAACATCTGTTATATTCCTGGAACTTTCTTGGTAGTCATATGGGTATAGTGTGGAACAAATAGACACAGTTTTCTTTCCAAAAAGAATTTCTAAGTTATTTGGAAGAAAAAAGTTAATAATGATATAAATAAACACATATTTGGTTAGTGTGCTTTACAGAAAAAAGAATACAAGAATTGCAAGCAACTAGAACAAGAATTCCTAGTTTATATGACATGTCTGGGAAAGGTTTGAGTAAGGGACATTTGCTTTGATTTCTTAAAGAACAGCACATTGGACTCTAACCACAAGATCCACAGTGTGAAACAACCAGCCATTCTGTGGGAGAAAAATGAGGCTGTCTAGTCATTTAAAGAGTTTTAGTATTGGGAACTCAGAGTTTCCAACTATGAGTTGAATTTTCTCAATGATGATCAATTTTGTGAGATTTTGTCTAACACTTAAGATTAGCATGTGCCAGAGAAGGATATTTTAAATATTCAAGAAAGAGAATAACTATTCAAAAACAGGAATGAAAATGCTCACAGGATGAGCACATGAAAGAAAACTCAGAAAACAAAAAGTCAATAGGCAAAGAGAAAAACAAATGCAAAATAAACAAAAAAAGTTCTGTTCCGGAAGATGAGGTATCAAATCAGCTTTACACCATCTATTGGCACTGAGGACCATAGAGGCCCAAGACAATCAGTGAGAAGGCCGGCTGGCGTCGAACAAGGGGAATACGTAAATTGAACATAGACAATCCTAAAAAAAAAAAAGAACATGAACAAATTATAAATTGCAGTGAATTCTGACTACCCCACATAGAATTCAACCAAGAATCCCATAACTAATACGGGAGGTATGTGGCAAAGATGGAAAATGTGCTAAACAAGACTGATTGAGTAGCTATACAAAGATGTTTATACCATACACACTAAAAGAATATATCATTTTAAGCATGCAAATTATAGCCACAAAAATTTACCATGTGCAAGACCACAAAGGAAATGTCAGCAAAATTCCAGAAAGGTGATATTACACAGGCTGCATTTACTTATTCACCAACAATTACAAGAAAATCTTCTAACAAAAATTATTCCACTTACAAAGAAATTAAAAACATGCATACACAAACAAATTTATAAATAATTTCTGGACTAAACTCAAAATCAAAATGGAAGTGGTAAACGATCTGTAATTAAGTGCAGTAAAAATGATTTTAAAAAACCCCAAAAAGCCAAATTTGTGGATGTCAGCTGAAACAAGACTGAGAGGAAAGTGCATGAACTTAAATGGATCTGCAGTGAAATGATATTATTTATTCTTTGTGACTTTAATCTCTCATGCACTGCCATCAATTTGCTTCTGGTGCTGACTTATAGCAACATTTATAGGACGAAGAAGAACTGCCACTTTGGGTTTCTGAGATTTTAATCTTTGTAGGAGGAGGCAGCCTCATGACTGGTGGAGTCGAACCACCGGCTTTATGGTTAGTAGCTCAGTGTGCAACCCACTACAACAGCAGGACTTCTATGTAACTTTAATAAAAACAAAACTCTTTGCATATGGTCAGTTCCAACTCATGGTGGTCCTAGACAACAGGGTAGAACTGCCCTGTAGGTTTCTGATACCGTCGGCGTCAAGGGAATAGAAAGCCTCGTCTTTGTCTCGGGGAGCAGTTGATGGTCATCAGTTGCAGATCTTGCAGTTGACAGGCCAATGTGTAACCACTGTGTGAGCAGGATTATGCATATATGGGGTACAGGCTCTAACTTGGGGATTGGTCAGTTTTGCCATTCCTTTGGGTGTAAAAGCAAGCCATTTCATAAGCAGGGTTAGAAAATTTCACCCGTGAGATTCCTGCCTAAAATAGTAGAGAAACTAGACACTGCAGCACAGAGACAATGAGACAGAGCAACGGATCTGGGCCAAGACCTTAAGAGAGAAAAGTCCTCCTACATTCCAGACAAGGGAATGAAGAAAGCTGAGTGATTTCAGGAAGGAGGGTAGCTTGCAGAATGAGGTGCTCTTTGGGCAATTATGAGCACTGGAGAAACCTTGTAAAATTGGCACTAACAGGGTAGAAGTCAAGATACCTTGTGGCTGAGAAGCTGAAGAACAACAAGAGATGTGTCTGCTGGCATGACTGAGAAGAAGCAATGATGCAGTAAAGAAAAGATTGTATCCTTATAATGCTTTCTGATACTGTTCCCTTCCTTAAGGAACCCTAGTGATGTGGTAGTTACAAGTTGGGCTGCTAACCCAATGGTCAGCAGTTCAAAACCACCTGCAGCTTCTCAGGAGAAAGACCAGGCTTTCTACTCCAGTAAAGAGTTACAGTCTCAGAAACTCACCAGGGGGCAGTTTTACTCTGTCCCGTAGCGTCACTATGAGTCTTCATCAACTCCATGGCAGTGAGTTTTTGTTGTAGTTGTCGTTACTACCTTCTTTAACAAGAGTATGAGTATCACATGTGAGTTCTGTGTGACCTTTACAACATGTGAAAACCAGTAGAGAAATAGGGTACTATGTGAGGCATGGCTGGTGTCAGAATAGAGGGTAAAATAGGATGGAAGAGGGAAGTACGGCTGCCCTCTAGCTCATAGGAATAATCCTTAGGCTTATGTGCAGTTGGAGTCTCCTTTTCCATAGGTAACCAAAGGAAATGGCTCCCATACCATTTCCTTAAGGAAGTGACTGAAAATAAATGATCAATGCTTTTAGTTCTAGGAGTCAAAAAACAAAATGAAAGTAATATGCAGTAAAAATAACACTGGTAGTATATTTATTAAGTGCTCAGGTGCTTTCTGAGAGATTCAAATCTACCATCAACTCCTCTTGAGAATGGCGTGGCAGTCAGCTTCTGTGAAGGTCACGGCCCCTGCCAACCCTTTGGGGCAGCGTGACAGGGCCTGGAGGGCACTAGTCCTTACAGACATCTCCAGGGAAGTGTGTGCACAAAAATTAGAAGGAAAGGGTGGATATAAATAAAAGGATAAACTTGTGAAATAGAAAACACAATGAATATGGACAAATAACAAATAAAAACAGATGAATCAGATACTCTAGCAAGTATAAAAAGAAGTAAATTTTGGACATAAAACAGGGCAAAACTATAATACAGAGGATACTGGAGATTATAAAAGAATAAGTTATTTCAGAGTAATATATTTGAAAATCCACATTAAATAAGTAATTCATTTGAAAACTAAAATTTCAATCTATATGGTTTTATGAAACCTACTAGACTTCAACCTGAACTTATATATAAGCAACTGCTGGTCTCATTCACAGTTGGCACCTGGCTTCATTTGAGCTGCTGATATTGAGCTTTTCTATCCTCTCTTTCTACCAAAAAAAAAAAAATCCCCTTCATACTTACTGCCATAGAGTCAATGCTGACTACTCCTTTGGATTTCCAAGATGAACTGTTTCCAAGAATAGAAAGCCTAGTCTTTCTCCTGCAGAGCTCCTGGCTGTTTTAAACTGCTGACCATACAGGCTGCGTCTCAATCATACCCACTACATTCCAGGCCTTCTGTGTACTTGACCTGAAGAAATCCATTTGTTTGTACCTATTTGGTATGAAGAAGTCATTGGTCTTGGAAAAGTCTTCAGTTTTGTGTCTATCACCAAGGCCATATTTTTCAACTACTGCTCCTTCCTCTTTGTTACCAACTTTTGTATTCTGATAGCCAATAATTACCAACGCATCCTGATTGCATGTCTGATCAATGTCAGATTGAAGATGTTGGCAGAGTTGTTCAATTTCTTCATCACTAGCTTTAGTGGATGGGGCATAAATTTGAATAACAGTTGTATTGGCTGAATTTTTTATGGGGATAGATATTATCCCATTACTGACAGCATCTTGCTTTGGGCAGTTGTTGAAATACTCTTTATAAGGATGAATCTCATTCCCAGCACAGTACACTACGATTTTCTGATGCAAATGGGCAATACCATTCTGGCTAGTTGAGTCCGTTTCAGCTCATTAAAGCTAGGTTATCAATATTTATGCATTCTACTGCATTTTTTACAGCTTCAAATTGTCCTAGATTTATATGCTTTACATTCCAAGTTCCAATTATTAATTAATTTTTCAGCTGTTTTTTCTCATTTTGAGTTATGCCCGGTCAGCGAATGAAAGCCCCCCCAAACAAAGGGTTGACTCCATCCATATTGTGATAGTGAACACTACCTAGAAAAGGCAGCTTTTCCTCAGTCATATTTTAAATACCAGTGGTGTAATGGTTACCCTGGGGCTGCAAAGTCAGCAGTTCAAACCACCAACTGCTCCATGGGAGAAAGACAAGGCTTTCTAGAGAGTGACAGTGTCAGAAACCCACAAGACTATTCTACCATGCCCTTTGGGTCTCTATGAATCTGAATGGATTCAATGGTAGTGAGTTTTGGTCCCAACCTCGTGGACTCATCTTCTGACACTCTCTAACAAAACTGTTCTCCTGTTCGTTGTGGTTCCATGTGAGACCACATTTGTGGTTCTCCATGGGGTTTCAGTGGGCATTTCCTGGGAGGTGGACAGCAGATCACTTCTTTGTTGTATGTTGTAAGTATGAAAGCTCTGTTGAACCCTGTGCACGTGGGGTGACTGTGCTAATTTTAAAAATATCATTGACATAGCTTCCGGCATCAAAGCTATACACAAGCCCCTGAAGAATGACAGATGAGTGGTGATAAGTTCAGGTTGAAGTTGAAGAAAATTAAACCAAGTCCATGAAAGGCAAAATACAATCCTGAGTCTCTCATATTTGAATGTTGAGAATATTTCAAGAACAGATCCAACTCATTGAACACTAATGACAGAAGTTCCGATGAGCTGTGGGGATGACATCAAGAACATCATACAGGAAGAAAGCACAAGCTCCTAAAAAATCCAGGAAGGTAAGAAAAGATCAAAGTGGGTGTGGAAGAGACTCTGAGGCTTGTTCTTAATCAGCTAAGTACTGAAGCAATGGAAGGAAGGAAGACGTCAAAAAGCTAAAAAGAAAGATTCAAAAGGAAGCTCAAGAAGACAAAGCCAAATAATAAATATATGAAAAGACCTAAAGTTAGAACATCAGAAAGGCAGAACCTTCTCAACATATCTTAAACTGAAATCTCTTATGAAAAGTCCATGCCTTGTGTTGCGATAATGAAAGATTCAATGGGCAAAATATTGAATGATGCAGGGAACAACAACATAAAATGAAAACAGTAAATAGATTCATTGTACCAAAAAGCCCTAGTCAATATTCAACCCTTTCAAGAGGAAGCGTATGATCAATAACCAATGGTCCTGAAGGAGGAAGTACAGAATGCGCTGAAGACATTCACCAAAAACAAGGCTCCGGGAATTGATGAAATATCAATTGAAATATTTCAACGAGTTAATGAAGCCCTGAGCATACTCTCCTCTATGCCAAGAAATTTGGGAGACTGCCACTTGGCCAACTGCCTGGAAGAACTCTTTATTTGTATCCATTTCAAAGAAAGGTCACCAGCAGACGATGAAAAATATTTGACCAATAACATTAATATCACACCCAACTAAATTTTACGGAATATCTTCCAGCAATGGTTACAGTAGTACATTGACCGGAAGCTGCCAGAGGTTCAGGTCAGATTCAGAAGAGGACTTGGAAGAAGGGATCTCATTGTTGGCATCACATAGATCTTAGCTGAAGGCAGAGAAAAGCAGTGTGACAGTTACATAATTTATGTCAGCTGGAAGATATGTAAAAGGGTAGGGTGGTATCCATCCTGTCGATCAGGTCACAGTCCAGTGGAACCTCATTATGGGAGTGGCCTTTTCATAAGGAGGGCCAGGAACGCCTCCCCCTCTCTCTGCTTTTACTCTCCTGTGTACTGGCCACCCTGAGAACTGACATGTTTCCACCGGCCTAGGACCCACAGGACTTTGCACATACTGGCCCATGATCCTCCTGCATTCTGCATCGTTGCATGTGGCTGCAGGAGTCTGAAAAGTAACTTATGGTCTAGTATTAGACTTATGGGTTAGAGTTGGACTGGGCTGGGATGTTTTCTTGATATATCATTACATCTTGATACGAAGACCTCTCTTATACATATGAGTGTTACAAGATTTGTTTCTCTAGTCTACCCAGCTTAGCATAACCAGAAATATATCGGTTTGTGTTTTATTGACTATGTTGAGACATTTTCACGTATCATAACAAACTATAGCATTGAGAAAAATGAAAATTCCAGAACGTTTAATTGTGCTTATGCAGAACTTGTACATGATTCAAGAGACAATTTTGCAAAAAGTACAAGGGAATACTGCATGTTTTAAAATCAGGAAAGGTGTGTGTCAGGGTTGTATCCTCTCACCATACTTATTTAATTGGTATGCTGAGCAAATAATCAGAGAAGCTTGATTATATGAAGAAGAACTCAGCATCAGAATTGGAGGAATGTTTATTGGTAACCTGTAATGTACAGATGATGAAACCTTGTTTGTTGGAAGTGAGGAGGACTTGAAGTTATTACTAATAAGAATCAAGGATTGTGGCCTTCACTACTGATTACAACTCCGTTTTGTTATTCTGGGTAGACAAGAGAAACAAATTCATAAAAACACATATGTGTATAAGAAAGAGCTTTATCTATGAGAGCAATTGAATATTGAGAAAACATCTAAGCCCAGTCCAGATAAAATCCATAAGTCTGATATTAGCCCATATGTCCGATACCCAATTATAAAGTACACTTCAGACTCATGAAACACAAGCAATGATGCTGAGTGCAGGATGATCACAGGCCAGTGGGTGGAAAGTCGTATGGATCCAGTGGCAGTGTAAGCATCTCAGTGCTGGCAGGGGTCACTATGTGGCTTCTCCAGGTCCGAGGTGCTGGCTACCATCAGCCTGTCTCCATGTGGCTTGTCAACAAGAATGTCTAATAGGGACTGAGCATGGGTCCTGCCTCCAACAAGCTATGTATCTCCTTAGCGCCTCCAAATGAGGTCATCAAGCTGTGACCTGATTGACAGGCTAGAGTCTACCCCTTCACCTTTAAATCTTCTCAAATTGACAGCAGATTATGTAACTACCACAGACCACCGCCTGTCAATTTTGCACAACTCTTTAGCCATATATAGCTTTCAAACAATAATAAAATCATACCTGTACCTAACAGGATAAAACTAAAATGCATAAAATTCAATATGTGTTACCCTCATTTAAACATAACATTCTAAAAGTGAACCGAAAAAAAAAATTCTTGTTGTTCTGTGAACACCTACACCTTAATCCTATAATCCCATGAACATATTCCCTACCTATGAAAGTTGGTCAGCCAGCCACTTCATGCTTTTATCCTCCCAATTTTGGGTATCCAATTCCTATACTGCCCACTTACATCAACCCAGTGCTCTGAGGAGACAATTATATTCCTTGATGTGAAGAATCTTCATTCCAGTTGGAACCTTGTGAAGTCTGCATCCATAAGCCAAGTCAAATCAGGACAGGCCATCCATAGTCTGCAGTAGTATGCACCAGTGCACAGGCTGAAAAATCTTCTCTTCATCTGGTCGGGTTCAGGTCAACTCAATGTGGGCTGCCTCACTTAGCCTCACCAGAGTGCCCACTGGTTGCCTCACCTTTAGACCATGGGCCCTGTCACAACTTTCTCAACAGCCATAGTCCCTTTGGGCTAGGTCATGAACTTCAGACCAGTCAACCCACTCTCTTTTTCTCCTCTAGTTCCTGTGAACCAGGGCCACAGGTGTCTTTGGTCAGATTCATCCCATCTCTTTATTGTTGCATTTTCTCACAGTCAAACCCTTTTGTTGAATTGCCTTCAGCAATATTTTACTTGCCTGTGATCTTAATGACAGTTCAATAATTCCCATATTCTCTTGAGTTGCCTGTCTTTGGAATGGGCACACGTATGAACGTCTTCCAGTTGTTTTGTCAGGAAGCTCCTAATTTCTTCACATGTAACAGAGAATATTTCCAGTGCTTCTTCAGCTGGTTGAAAATATTTCAATTAGTGTTCTGTGCATTCCTAGAATCTTGCTTTTCACTATGGCCTTAATACAGTTTGTACTTCTCCCTTAAGTAGAATCATGTCTTGATCAAATTCTACTTTTTGAAATGGTTGAAAGTTAACCAATTATTTGTTGCAATCTGACTCTTCCTGCATTGTTCAATATTTTGCCCATGGAATATTTCAATGTTAAAAATAAAGAATTGAATTTAAAAAATTAATCTTAAAGACAATGTCTTTTAGCTTGAGGTATGTTGAGCATGTTCTTGGATCGATTTTGAGTAACAGTGAGCCCATACATTCCTGAGCAGAACTGCTCCTCTGTGCTTATTTGTTGTATTCTGGATGGAAATAAATCTCCAGGCTTCTCTTCCATGGCTTGGGGCCCTTGGGTGATTTAAAGTGCTAACCTTTCAGTTAACAGCCAAATGCTTAATTGTTTGTACTGCCATAGCCCCTTGCTTAACATCTAGAACATGCCAACTTAATAATGAACTTGACAGAAACACAAAAGCAAAACAGAGAGTAACTATTTCTCTTCTTCTCACCATTTGTAAAAGCCTCAACTACACATCTGAATGAAACATAGACAATATTTGCTTAAATATGGAAAATATTTTCCCTTTTCTGTTTTGAAACAAATAACAAAAGGGAAACCATTAACACGATAATTTAAAAGCTCCTGAGAAAAACACCAGGGAGCTAATTTTAAACCAGTAAAGAATTTCAATTTGGTAGTATTTGTAAAGTGTTTTGAAGATGCAAAGTGATGCATATGTTTTTCTTTAATTTGGCAAAAAGGGAAAAGATACTTGATACACAAAACCAGATGGTATGTGAAAACATTAAAAATACAAATATGAGTGAAAAATAGGCCAGCAAGAATGGATTGCTGGAAGTGAATGATTATCTGTCAATGGAATGACCAATGCACCGAGTTTAATAAGGAAAGCACAGTTTTTTAAAAGTATGCAACTCGTAAGTGTATTTTCAGTGTGGTGATATTTAATTAGAGAGATACTGATCACTTGATTAGTGTACTTTCCCATGGGAGGAAACATGGTATACCTTTATAAATATGGGTAGAACAGATGAGCTCTACCCGTCTTGAACACCACAGACTTCTGATTGTTTGAGATGTGGGCGGTAAAAATCGTTTAAACAAAACAAAACAAAACACTTTTCATGCTGCAATTCTGTAGTCATTTTGATACTCTTGTTCTATCCAGCTGAAGACATATTGTAATTTTTTTGGAAGTGACTTAAAAGTGCATATTTAAGATGAAGTCATGGTGGGAAGAACTACGAATTGACACCGAGGAGACCCAGTTTGGAAGAATGTTCTGCAAGATTAGAATATTAAATATGGGACAAATGAATGAGTTATTTAATCTTGTTAAGCCCCTTCTTGCTTATTTGAAAAATGAGAAAACTACCTATTCCTTTATTTCATGCTGTTGTAATGAAGACCATGTGAGAACATGTATGTAACACTACTTCTTAAATTAGTATAACTTTATTATTTATTTACTTAATAGGATTGATTTTCCTCAGCTTAGCAACTACCACTTGAGATTATATAAAAAATAACAGGTGCCCACTCTCTCCCTCTTTTGCTCAGCACAACTGTATCAAGCAGTTTCTATTCCTTTGAAGTGAAATTGTGTATAATATGATATCACCCAAGTTTAGAGTTGAGGAAAACACTCAAGATCACTGAAATAAGTTCTTCGAGGAATTTTTAGGGAAACCCCAGCAGTGCACTTGGCTGATAACTGAAAGGTTGGAGGTTTGAACTCACTTGAGAGTCTGTGGGAAAAATGCCTGACAACTTGTTCCTTTAACGATGAGAACCTAGAATATCCTCCAGGGTCAGTTCTCCGTGTCCTATAAGGTTGCTATGAGTCATAATAATCTCAACAACATGCAAGAACAATAATATGAATTTGAAAATAGACTGCAGTTCAGTGAGAGTTCATAATTTGCTTAGATCAGCCTGTTCTCATCTCTATTTAATGTTTGCCATGACTTATGCATAATGCTATTAGAATTAATGACTGGACTATATTTGTCTAGAGTCAAAAACCTTGTTTTAATCTTTCACAATAGGTGTCTAGTTTGCTATTGCTACTGTAACAGAAATATTAACTGTGACTTCAAAGAAGATAAATTGATTACTCATCATTAAGCAGGCTATAGTCTGAATTAGGTCTTAGTCCTGCCAATCCCTTCCTTGTCTGTAGCCCTAACTCTCCTTTGTTCCTTAGTTCTTTATCAACCCATTCATCTTCATTTGTTTGTGTTCGTGATTTTTTGTCTAAACTATTCTTTTTATAACTCTGATGTTATTCAAGTTAGGACCCAAACTTCATTGATAAGGTCTTATTACCATCATAAAGAAAAGCTTACTTCCAAAGTGGACCATGACCAAAGACAGAGGGCCCAGGACTCAGACGCATATTTTGAGGGAGAATAAGTCTATCTATAACCCTTGGCATACTACAGCCCATGAGCCAAATCAGACCCATCATTTGGTTCAGCAAATAAAGTCTTTGGGGAATGTAGAAACTCCCATGTATTTGGAGATTGGCTATGACTGTTTTCATGTAACAGAATCAAGCAGTTATAAGAGAGATCATATGGCCCACAAAGCCTAAAATAGTTACTTTAGGGTAGTGGCTCTCAACCTGTGGGTTGCAACCCTTTTAGGGGTCAAACGACCTTTTCACAGGGGTTGCCCGATCCATAAGAGTAGAAAAATGACAGTTATGAAGTAGCAACGAAAATAATTCTATGGTTGGGGGTCCACCACAACATGAGGAACTGTATGAAGTGGTCACGGCATTAGGAAGGTTGAGAACCACTGTTTTAGAGAATCTAGTCTAACTCTGCGGTCATCAATAAATCTTTGTGGGGAGAAGAAAGGGAACCAGAGAAAAAGACTGGATGAGAGCCAAGGACAAAAAGGTTAGGTGCCTGGCAGTGAGATCAATTCTTTGAATTGAAATCTAAAGTGATTAAAATGAGAGAAAGCAGTGATTTTTCTAGGCCTTCAGTTTATTCTAAGCCTTCATATCCTTTGACACTGTGCTGTGTCTGTGAGAATTCTGCACAAGACTTTAGCTTTCAACTTCAATTGACTCCTGTTTTCTTTCATTCTAATACTGGACGTATGAGACATGTGACAAGGAAATTTGGTGAACATGTGGTTCTGTGCTGCCCCTGGTACCCAGGAAAATAAACACCAGACATCCTAACTTCATCAGAAGGAAAAAAATGTCCCTCTCCCCGGGAAGCAAGAAGAGATGAACCTCACGATTTGCACTGAGACTGATACTCCTACAACAAAGAGAAACAGTTTATATTGGAATATATTTTCCATTTAATAATAAATAAGAGAATACAAAGGATACTTGTAGACTTTCCTCAGTCTTCCTTCTTGGATGATTCTAGACTAAGGGTTGCCTGGACAAAGACATGATAATGCTGGCTAGTAGAAGGATTGATCTCAGGTCACTAAACAATAATTGGACATTCTCCTGTCGTGTTTTTTTTTTTCAAAAATAAGATTATTGTATAACATAGCTAGCCTATGAATTCTCAAGAAAAGTGTGCCATGAGAATCTAGCCACAGGCAGTTTACCCCATCCTTTACTGTATTTCTGTTTTGTTTTGTTTTGCTTCCCCCTGGTGAGGTATGTAATGCAGACCGTTGGCTTATTATTTTAAGAGGAGTTCATCTGGTTCTTTTGGGTTCCTGGGTGGTGACTTGCTCAAAGACCTCCCATGGGTAACAAACCTTTGCACTGTACGATCATTACTCACAGTGAAGGCTTCCAAGTTGAGTTTTGCATGGTTGTTTTCTTCTTCTCCCTGCAGTTGTCTCTCCCACATAAAAATGTGCTAAAGAATGAAGCTGGCACAAGTCTCTGTGTGTGGTATTAACTTGGAAGTGGTCTTCGGCTGTCAGCATGGACGCTGTCACCACTGTGTCACCTGCCCCTTAGATTTTGTCAACTGTAGCTGGGTGTCCAGGATCATTTTCATCTGTGGAATGTGTCTACAGTGTTGGCATGAAGGCCAGTCCTCTCCGACTCCCACTTGACCAATGGCCTGAGAAAGCAATCCCCACAGACAGGGTTGTTTTACTTGCGGTCCCCGAAACTGTGAGGTTAGTACCATATCCTCCATAGGGAGGAGAGGAGGACCCCAAGAATGCCGTGGGAGGAAGCATTCTTTCTAGCGCTTTGAGGAAGAGTTTGAATAGATGAAGCAGAGTATGTAGTGACCCCTTGGCCCACAGATTTAGTTCACCCAACAGTAAAGCTCAGTTTTCCCTTTCCTGATTTTTCTTTCATTGAGTAAACAAAGTTTTATCAAACCCCAGCTCTTCAGCATCTGTTTACACTTTACAGTGACTGAGTATGTGTGAAAAGAAAATGGTAGAAACCAGGACAAGGAATGAGGAATGGCCTCATTCCTAAACTCTTCAGAGGATATTTAGTTTCTTCCCTCCTTCATCCCCCACCTCAATTTCCTCCCAAACAACTTTACTCCGTGTGTGCACATGTTTGCCATTTGGTGCAAGAGGTTAGTTTTAATACTTAAATTCTTTAGCTGTTAGTTCCTCAGTAGCCTCCACAGTAACCTCTACACTTTCAGTGACTGTATGATCGGAGCAGTAAACAGTATGATTCATTTTCATCTACATTCACAACCACTTATTTTTTAAAGTTTCTTTGAAGTAATAGTGCTTAGAAACTACTTCAAAATGTTTTACATATTAAAAAACATCACTGAACAAGAACAACAATAAAAACAAGAGAAATTTAGGACCTATTACAAAACAACAGTGAGCAACAACAATAACAAAATAGCCACATGGTGGGTAAAAAGGGATTATTTAAAAGAAAGTCTCAATTAGCATGCTAGCCTTTAATATCATTCCTCCAGATTTTGTGCTTTGTTCCTGTTTAGCTACATTAAAGTCTGTCGGCAAGGCCCCACTGGGAGTGGGAAAACGTTCCCTGTGCTGACAGGTGGTCTTTTTGCAAGCACTTCCCAACTAAAAACATATGTTCCTGGGTGTGAGGAAGCTTCTGTTAAGTTACAGGGACTGGGGGGAGTAGGCAGGAAGCTCATACCAGGGAATGGTTAGATTATAGAGGCAAATGTATGATCGTCATATTTAGCTTCTCCTTCTTTTCAAAATTATCAGAGTCGGGGATTCGTGTCACATGGAAACTCTCATTGCAATTTATCTCTATATCCGGGATTACAGTCGGTTATCTTATGGCATAATTCAGATTTCTGAACCTCCTTCTCATCATTGAATCAGCGAGTGCCTTGTTTCTCCTCCCTTTTCCATGTCGCCGTGTCATCAAGGCTACTTAGGCTGCTGACAGCATGAGGTTGATTTTCTTGAGGATAAAACCCTTTACTCAGACCTCAGATTTCTTCAGAGTTAATTGAAGGTAAGGGTGAATTGCCAAAGCAAATAGAAACTTAAAGAAGATTCTGTTTTTATTCATAGGGGGTGTGGGGGGAGTCTTTGGCAGAAATATCTTTAAAATGAGAAACTTGATGCAGAGAGAGCAATATATAGCTGACCGTTTGAAAAGAACTCAGCAGGGAAAATCAAGACACCATGGGCCCGTTTCCCCCTGAATACTTTCTGATCAATGCTCAGTGTGGGTAATCATTTGAAATTTTTTTGTGCTATTGAAGAAAGAATGAGTATGCTTTACAAAAGTTCAACTAATTTAATTTGTGAAGTACTAAAACCAAATAGATCTACTCCTCAATATTACAAACTGTGTAACTGAAGATTGTACGAGGGCAATGAAAAAGAGTGCAATACAGGAAAATATTCTCCAAGTCCAAAAGTCGTTTATAGCCTGCACCACACCTCAGAGATACCAGCCAAAAGAGATCAGACTGTCCTCTTATGCAACTAGTTATTTACTAAAGTTTTCTCACATTAATACATGCCAAAACATTGAGCTATGTGAGGAAATTTCCATGGCTCAAAACTTGAAAGGTTTATTTATTGGCTCAGAGAAAGTGGTATCGCATATTGCTCTTCCTCAAGAACTGATATTTGGACACTTGCTACAGAATGTCAGCTTAATTATAGTCATATTGTTAGCACTGCTTAGTTTGAACAATCCCTGTTCACCTCAAGGCTAACGGGTCAAATCCACCAGGCGCTCTGTGGGAGAATAAGGAGGTTGTATGGCACCTACAAAGATTTATAGCCTCAGAAACTCTGTGTGGGGTCACTCTGACTCAGAATTGACTCCGTGACATTGGTTTTGGTTTTGCTTAATTAGGAAGATATTAAACCAAATGTCTATTATTTTGTTTTCAAAGGATATCTTGCCCTTACACTTATATACCATTGACTTACATGTGAAATACTTAACACTGCAGGTGCGAGCATTCGTCTTAGAGCGGCTTGAGGCCGGCACACAGATGAAGCGGTGAAGAACATATTAGGCTGCCTCGTAATTCCCATCAGTTGTAATGAACCAGATGGATGCTGATTTTAGAAAACAAGCTAATTCTGACCAAAATAAATCACGATAATGCTTTGATTTTATATAGCACTTTTCAGACATGACTTCATTAGTTATTAAAACATTCCTCTGAGCATAAGTAGCATGGACTTTCTCCATTTTATAGAGGCTTAAATTTGGGTATAAAAAGATTAATTGATTTCTGCTAAGCCGAGAAAGTCCAAGTTCTCGGCAGGGTGAGACTTACTTTCTACAAAAGTGTTCAGAGCCTAATCTTTCACCAGTAAATACAAACCACATCCTCATTAACCTTTGTAATACGTTCTTGGCGTCTTGGCTTTACCTTTCTCAATAAAGCAAGATGACAGTAGTACCTACTTCACCAGATTTCGTGAATATCGAATGAACTAATGTATCTATAGAACTTAGAGCGTGGTAGACAGTAATCACTGAATACTTATTATGATAATCTTCTGGGAAAGATGTGATTAAACAAACAGCTATGTATTATAGCTTCTCTACTGAGAGGTTTACAGAGTGATTTGAAAGTCTTTGGTTTGAAGGCTGGAGAATCTGACCTCAATCTGTAGAGTAAGACCTAACTAAGTATGCTTGCCGTTGTTGCTAGGTGCAATTCCTGCGCGCAATAGAATGAAAGAGCGCCCAGTCCAGCACCAGCCTAACAATTGGTACTATGTCTGAGCCCATTGTGACACTCTCTTATTAATCCCTTTGGTTGAGGGTTATAGATAGGGGTTGTACTATAGGGGTTAAGGTAAATTCCCCTGTAGGGTTTTCACTGAAAGGAAGAAAGAATTCAGCCTAGCATGTTATAGATTCTAAAAGCAGTCCAGTTTGGTGGACTTGCAGCACACAAGGGAGAATCTGCTGAGGCTAGAGAGATGAATAGGAGTCAGGCTTCAATGGGTCTTCAAGAGTCATGGTAAGAGGTTTGAATTTTATGTTAGCAATGAGAAAGCCTTGAACAGCCTTGAAAATGCAATCTA
>NW_022107431.1:53697515-53714838 GCF_000313985.2 Echinops telfairi | reverse complement strand
ATTCTTCCTCTGCTCCCGATGTCATGCTCTTTTCCTGTAGTCCAGCTTCTCAGACCACGTGCCCAGCTTCCTGAGAGAACAGGAGGATGAAAGGCACGCATCTGACAGACATCTTTCTTGACTCTAAACCATGCAGCAGTCCTTTATTCTTGTTGAACACTTGCTGTTTGTCTATGCAAAGGTTTTGCATGAGCACAATTAATTGTTCTGGGATTCCCATTCTTTACAATGTTCTCCACAATTTGTTATGGCCCACACAGTTGAATGCCATAACATATAAGAAAACGTCTGTCTGGTGTTCCCTGTTATCACTCAATTTATCTGAGATCAGCAATGATATCATCCATTCACAGCCTCTTCTGAATCCAGCTTGAATTTCTGGAAGTTCACTGCAACTATTATTGAATTCTCAGCAAAATTTTACTCGCATGTAATAGAAGTGACATTGTTTGATAATTTCTGTGTTCTATTGGATCACATTTTTTATTGGACATGAATATGAATCTTTTCCAGTTGTTTGGCCAGTAGCATTCTGCCAAATATCTAGACATAGAAAAATAAGCATCTTCAGTGTTTTATTAACTCTGTTATTCTTAGATTCTGTAAGTTCAGATTTATTCAGTAAATTTAAAAAACAATATAGTAACATGTAAGTCTAATGGGCATAATAGCACTTACAATGAAATACTTTTGAGGGACAAGATATGCAGGTTATCAGTATAAAAGTATTTGTAATCTTTTTGAAACTTGTTGAATACTTTTCTTAATTCTTTGGAAAGATAGTCATTTCCTTATACTCTTACCTTAATTTAGAATTAAGCATGTCCTTGATATTCTGAAATAAGATATTTGCTCTTGTAAACAAAATTCCTTTGACTGGAGAGATAATTATTGTGTTTTTTCCAAGGGCTCTATTAAATGCTTCTAGGTTTTGAATTTATACACTGACATACTGTCATTCATTCGGTATGAATTATTCCAGGTGCAAGATATTCATCAATTAACCAACCAGACAAACTTCTCTGCCTTTGATTCTAAGTGGACAAAGAGTAAAGAAAAGGTAGTAAAATACATAGAGTATTAGGGATTGACTATTTAGAGAAAAATTAAAGCTGAGAAATTAACACTTTGTGAGGAGCGTTTTCAATTTTAAAAGGGGTTAGTCTGGAAAATCTTTATTAAAAGTGATATTTGAGTATAAATTTAAAATAGATGAATGAAGATAAGTAACTATCCTTTTCTTGACAAGGACAATAAGGAAGCCAGTGTTCACAGAGGAGAGAGAGAACAAAGTTGTAGTTGATGAAATAAGAAAGAAAAGGAGTTAGAAGTTTCTGATTGTCTCTCAGGCCAGGACAGGAAGGAATCAAGAAAGGTTTGAGCTGAGGACTGACATGATCTGACTTGTTTTTCTCAAAGATAATTTTTCCACCTATACTTAAAATTGGCGGTTGTTGTTTTTAATTTATTGAGGTGTGCTTTTCTGGTCCAACACAAACGTCATTATGGAGAATGACCCAGGTGCGTTGGAGAAGAATGTTAACTGTGCTGTGTAGGGCGGAGTGTTTGATGTATGTCTGTGAGGTCAAGTGGAACGAATGGTGTGTCGGTCTTCTGTATATTTTCTGAAAGTGATATGTTGTCTTGCTGCTAGTATTATTGAGCCTTTTCTTTTCTCAATACTGATAGATTTTTAAAAATTTATTTTGGGTTTCTGTCATTGGATACCAAAATATTTACTATAATCCTGTAATCATGATACTATGCCAATTTTTATTTTTTCTGGTGCCTCAAAGTCTGTTTTATCAAATAGTAATATTGTTCCTTCTCCTTTTATTGGGGGGTGGTGGTGGTTAGTGTTTGCTTGATGTACTTTTTCCATCCTTTGATTTTTTTTTTTTTGAGCTTGTTTTTATCCTTGTGTGTAGGTTGGGCTTCTTATAGATCACTTATTGATGAATTGTGATTTGCTTTTCTCTTTTTAAAAAATCAATTCTATTACTCTCTGTCTCTTGTCTGGTGCATTTAATTCATTTACATTTGGTATGGTTATTGATAGCTCTAAATATACTGCTTCCATTTTGTTATTTTTTTTCTTTTTGTGGTGTTCATAATATCTTTCCTCTGCTTACTTTTCTGAATTTGTTTTGGTTGTGGATTTTTAAATGTTTCTTTCATTGTTGATTTTGTGCCTATTGATTTCTGTGGATTTCTTCATTTTTATCTTGGAACACTTCTTCATTTGCTCTGTTGCTAGACTGAGATGAACCCCATCTCTCGACGCTTTAAACGAAGGTCCTATCTAGGTATCACCTTAACTTCATCTTATATAGGAGTTCTGCCACTGCACCATTTATTTCCTTTTATTATTTTATAGTTGTTGTTTTAAATTTTGATGCCTCTGCCCCACTCTTTTCAATCTTACAGCTTTGTTTTATTTTTCAGAATGCTCTAGGTTGTTTGGTATCAAGGTGATGCACTCATATGTTTCTCTCAGGTTGTATGATGTTATTTCTCTATTTGAAAGACTCCCTTTAATCTTTCTTATAAGACTGGTTCAGTTTTATAATTTTGAAAATTTCCATTTATCAGGAAATATTCTAGTTTCACCATCATACTTGGAATATAATTTTGCTGGATATATGATTGTTATCTTTCATAATTATATATGTTTGCTTGGTCATATTGGGTTCCTTTTGTAAGTGGCAGTTCATTTTTCCCGAGTTGCTAGATTCTCCCTTGCTCTTTGGTTTTGGAAAGTTTGATTATAATATTAAAAAGTTTAAATATAATGTATGTATTTGGTGATTTTACATGACTGTCTTCTGTGTTTCATGATATTAGGAACATTTATTTTGCTAGAGAAAAATACAGGCTAACTGCATGTGGCAGGACTTTTTCACATACATATTTGCAAATGTTACATATATACTCATATGTATAAGCATGCATATAAAGGGCATAGTTATAGAAACTACTTAGACATTGGTAATAAGCTAATAGACATGAAAGCTAAGGACCATGACCTCAGGAGGCAACTAGGTCAATAGGCAAAATACAATTAAAATAATAATGCTCTATACTTGGTCTGGTAAATAATATCTGGGGTCTTCAAAGCTTGAAAACAGCTATCTAAGAAGCAACTATTGATCTTTTCCCCTCTGAAGCATAAGAGAATGAACAAAAATGAAAAACAATGAAGCAATTACTTTAAAGGAGTAGGGGCTCTCTTAAAAGATGAATGGATGACCTAAACCAAGCTCCTCTAACATGAGACCAAGACTCGTGCTCAGGAATCTCTACTGGTCACTTTGACCAAGAGCACCAACCAGAGAAGATCCCAATTAGAATGGGCTGAAAAGAAAGAAAGGAAAATAGTAGAAAATTTGAGCTGATTTCCTAGGTCCCAGGGGTCAAAAAGAGACTGGAGAAACCTCCAGGATGTTTGCTCGGAGAAAACCCAACTGGGCCCACGACCCTCCAGTGGTCAGCTTTCAGTCCAACAATCACTGGAACTACATGACAAACCATGTGAAGAGCAGCCCACTATGCAAGACCAACGGACTAACATGGACACTGAACTGAAAATGAGAGAGGGCAACAGAGAAGAGCAGCAGGGACCCACAGAGGAATGGGGTGGTGCTGACCCTTTGCAGACAGAGTGACTCATACCACCAAAATTTATGAATGAACTGTTTGTTGGAAAAAAGAATTTGCTATGTAATCTTTCACATAAAATATAAGAAAAGGTTACAAAATGATTAATTAAAGAGAAATAGATGAAATAGGAGTTTCGCGGAATCAACTGAAGCAAGAACTATTTCAGGCACTCAGAAAGACCCTGGCAGGAATTACGCGGTCAGGGTTAATTCTAACAGACCTGGAACCCGCCTCTTTAATTGAAGTGAAAGCTGAGAGCACATAGCAGTGACCCAGGGGAAAGACATGGCACGTGCGGACTAAAGGGTGTTGTTTATAACCGTGAGTCGAAGGCAAGTTCTGGGTGGTTTCTTACCAGCTTGTTAGCTTTGTTGATTAATAGAAATAAGATAAATTATTTCACTTGGTCTTTTTGAGGGCTCACTCATGACAACTGGTTAAATAGCATGAAATAAGCTTATGTGGCTATTAACTTACAAGAAGATGATCAGGAAATCTCTCTGTGCTCCTCGGTTCTGAAGTGTTGCGTGCACACGTCTCTGGTCGAGGAGTAAAAGTGTCCTGTGATGTCTGAAGAAGGATGACGGTTGGATCTTGTGCCCAGCTTCTGGAGAAGTCTTTTGGTCTTACTTTTATGTTGTTGCTGTAGTATTTGATTTCCCAACCATAAACATTGGATTTTTAAACATTGCCTATTTAATGAGTTGTTAGTCTGCTTTAGAATTTGAATTCTATCACCTGTTCCTTTTGTGTATATATAAAATGCAGAACTGACATGTTTTGTTAATAGATTGGGTATGGATGTGATAGAGAAGAGTCAAAGATCCCTTATGATCTCACTGTCAGTCTGAGCAACTAATCGGAGAGAGTTTGGAAAGACAGTTCAGGTGAAGACGATCTGGTATTCATTTCAGAGAGAATAGAAGGGAAGAAACGAAAGGCATTGAATATAGACAAAAGTTAACATTAGCAGAGAATAGATGATTTAGCTAAGAGAAACCAAAACTATAAATACTCAAGAGAATAAATTATATAAAACATAAAAGTGAAGTTATTAGGTTTTTAAAAATGTTTTGAAATTCATCTTCTTTTACCACACTAGCTATCTTTATTTAGCTAATAAATAGAAAAACATGGGAGTAAATATGAACATGGAATTTAAGTCTATTATGCATCTAATTCTATAAACTTTATGATTCTCCCTTTGAAGTATTTGTTTTAATCTTGTATTTCACATAACTGAAATAAACAGTGAACGGCTATAATATTGCTTAGTAAAATCGCAAGCTGAACACCATGGGTAATGTAAAACATTGATGCATTTTGCAATTTGGAGTATTACTGTATATTTCAGCAAAATATCATTCTTTAAAATCTAGACTGGATATGGATCCTAAAATTAGGTGGACATTAATGTACCCAAAGAACACCATATCTAATTTAAATTTGTCATTGATGTTACTATTGGCTTTAAGTATTTATCCTCTCTGTCCTTCATTCATCTGAAGTCTTTGGCACAGAGTTTGAGATGATTTGTTCTTTGTCGAAAAGTGATAAACCTTGAAAATATTTTTAATCATTATATAGTAGGTGCTGAGTAAATACTTGTTAAATAAATGAATCAACACTGCAATGAATATATGAGTGAATGAATAGTCACACGAATGGTTTATGAATGAATAAAATTTATCATGATATATAATGCCAAAAACATCTTGTTGTTGTTAGGCACCATCAAGTCAGCTCTGACCCACAGAGACTCTATGTGCAACAGAATGAAATGCTGCATGGTCCTCACCATTGTTCCTGTGCCTCAGCCCACTGATGCAGCCACTGTGTCAAGTCTTCTTGAGGTGTCCTTCCTCTTGTTTGCCACCCTTCCACTTTACCAAACACGACCTCCTTCGCTAGGGACTGGGCTTTCCGACAATATGGCCAAAGTATGTAAGACAAAGTCTTGCCCCTAAGGAGCATTGTGGCCTTACTTCTTCCAATACAGATCTGTTTGTCCTTCTAGTAGTCCATGGTACTTTCCGTACTCTTCTCCAGCATGGCAATTCAAATACATCAATTCCTCTATGGTCTTCCTTATTCAAAGTCCAGCTTTCACATGCATGTGATTCAATGGATAATGCCATGGCTTGGATGAGGCACACCTTAGTTCTTAAAGTGACATCCTTAGTCTTTTACACTCTAAAGAGGTCTTGTGCAGCAGATTTACCTAATGAAATACCTCTTTTAATGTCTTGATTACTGCTTCCATGAGCATTAATTGTGGAACCAAATAAGATAAAATCTTTAACAACTTCAACCTTTTTGCTATTGATCAGAATGTTAACTATTGGTCCATTTGTGAGTATTTTGGTTTTCATTACATTGATTTGCGATTCATACTGAAAGCTGCAAACTTTGATCTTTGCAAGCAAGTGCTTCAAGTCCTCCTCACTTTCAGCAAGGTAGACTATGTAATCTGCATACCACAGGTTGCTAATTGGCCCTTCTCCAATCCTGATGCCACATTCGTCTTCATATAATCTAGCTTCTCTGATGATTTGCTCAGCTGATAGCTTGCACAAGTGTGGTGAGAGGATACCACCCTGACACACATCTTTCCTGATTTTTAGCTATGTAGTGTTCCCTTGCTCTGTTCACTCAACTGGCTCTTGATCCAGATACAAGTTCTAAATGAGCGCAGTGAAGTGTTCTGGATTTTCCATTCTTCTGAAGGTAATCCACAGTTTATTATGATCCACAGAGCTAAATGCCTTTGCACAGTGTGTGTAGCACAAGTAAGCATCTTTCTGGTATTCTCTGCTTTGAACCAAGATTCATTTGACATCAGCAATGATCTCCCTCGTTCCACCTCCTCTTCTGCATCCATCCCTGAACTTCTGCCAGTTTTCTTTCAATATACTGCTGCAAATGTTGTTGGATGATCTTAAGTAAAATATTACTTTTGTTCAATATAAATGATATAGTTCTATAGTTTGAGCAGTCATTTGGGTCACCTTTACTTGGAATGATGAAACCATAAGTCCTTTATATTCCCTTTGATAATTGGAACAACATTGAGGCAGTAGTGAGATTCAAATAATTTAGCTACAGGTTCACTGCCTAATGATTGTTTTAAGTATAAAAAATGATATATGGAAAGGTAGTTTATTATTTCATAGTTACTAAGTACATAAGTACTAAGTACATAAGTACAATAAAAGAACTACACAAAACTAAATTATATTATAAGAAATCGTCTTTTTAAAATGAAAAATATGAAATATCTTTCAAAAATAAAATTGTTTACGATTTTCCATATAGCTTTGTGATTAGCATCCTCATTTGAAATTTTCTTGGCTTCTATCTGAGCATCATCAGCTGTGTGATTTATCTTTATTGTCTTTCCACTCTAGGCGTCGAATCCCATCCTTTAGAGGTAGGCCTCTTAGACAGTCATCATAGTGTTTGCTATATTAGAAACATCCGACTTCTCTGAACATACGGTGTTCATCTTTGAGAAACCTCTTTTCTTCTGCTGCTGCTGAACTTACAGCAATTGTCCTGACAATATTTTTAGCTCCTCGAATACTTTTAGAAATTGCATAACTCATTTATAGTATCTCTTGAGCGTTGAGGGGTAACACAAACTGAAATGAATGACAGTGTTATTCATTGTTTGGTGGTTTTTCTCTTAATAGTCTAGTTTGTTTACTGAAGTAACAAACCCAAGGAAGTAAAAGCATATTTCATTAAAAGTTTAACAATATTTTATGAAATAAATACGTAAACAATACAAACATAGTTCCATCTACTTTTCGTACATTTGGATGTAGCCTAAGGAGCCTTCGTGGCATAGGGGTTAAGCACTGGGCTGTGATCCACAAGGTCCGGAGTTTGAAACCATCAGCTGCTCTGACAAAGACAAAGATTGTGCTCTCTATTCCTGTCAACAGTTACAGTTCTGTCAACTCACAGGGGCAGGTCTACCCTGTCCTACTGGGTCCTATGAGTCAACTCAGTGGCAGTGAATGAGGATGGGCAGAGCCCCGAGGGCTAATGGTTACAGTTGGGCTTTGATCTGCAAGGTGTGCAGAAGAAAGACGGGCTCCTCTGTGAAACAGCTACCGTCTCAGAAATCTGTCCTATAGATTATGTCCTTATTAGTCACTATTGACCTGATGACAGTGAGACTTTTGTTTGTTTGTTTTCATTTATGAATAGAGTGAACATTACTAAGGTGTTTTGAATGTGCTGTTGCATAGAAATGAGTGCTAAAAAGAGTAAGGAATGTAGATTTGTGATTTCGCATTTAGGGGCTGCGAGTGGCCCACCTGAGAGAGAACTATGATTACCAGTGCCATTTTAACAACCAGTTTTCTGAACTCAGCAAAACATTGAGGTCTCTGTTTTGCCACACCAATGGGAGCCAGCCAACCCTACCACTGGATTGATGGTGCTTTACAGATGCAGGGCAACAAAAGTCAATGATTGAAGATTTTAGAGCAAATTGGATAGCCAGAATAGAAAAGGGAAGGGGGGAGAAGGGCTCATGTCTAACCAGGTGATTTTGATTAAAAAAAAAAAAGGTTTGAGTGGGAGAGGCATCCTGTACCCTGGCAATATATATTGAAGATAAATCAACATAAATCTTCCTGGAAAAGAATGTATCACTCTTGGGGCAGAGTTGTTATTACCTAATGAAAGAATAAAGTATACTTCTTTTCCTTTGAGTTAGAAACTCATGACCTTTCTCAGCTTCCTGCACACGTACACACACGTACACATACACACTTCCCATAGCATCAGTGGACTGAAAGATTTAGGTGAACTATGCCAAAGAATGTGTGGGTATATTAGACAAGAAGTCTCTCCTCCTACTCATCTCCCAAGGTGGTTTCTTAGACTAGCAAGTACATTGATGTGTGGGAAAATCTTGCCTTCTGTGAAAGGGAATTCTTGGCCAGTGCACACCATGCATAGTCACCACTTACCTGTCTGTAAAGCTTGCGTGTTACTTCGGTGTTAAACAGCTTTTAGTGGAGCTTCCAGATGAAGACAAACAAGGAAGAAAGGCCTGGCAATCTACTTTTGACGTCAGCCAATGAAAACATGTAGATCCAGACCTTCAATCCTCAACCAAGTATGTGGATGGGGCAGGACTTACTAGTGTGCTCTTTGCTGTACATAGCATTGCTATGAATCAAGGGGAAATTTGGCAGCAGCAAACAACTTGAAAATGGTTTAGAAAAGAAAAAGGAAATAATGCCAAACCCCAATATTCTTATATGGATACATATAAGGACCCAACATCGACACAGATAAAATTCTCCATTATGGAAAAAAATCCCACAACTATTTCCTTTTCCTTCTTTTGCATTATCTCTTTAATTTCTCTCTGCTTCCAGTGTTTCCATTTGAATATATATGTCAATCCTCACAGTACTTTGTTTTGGCTATGAAATATAAAGTTTACATAGTAGCAAAATTTGGTAGAAATCAAAGAACCAAGCTCTTCTAAAGTCTGGCTGCACATCTCCCATTAAGAAGGGGAACAAGTGGGGCTTTCCATGCAGATAGTTACAAACGGTTGTTTATGCTGAAAACTCTCTAGAGCAGCCTTGTCCTTCAACCAAACAGCTGTAACCATCCTGTCTTCTCTAACAGAAAGGCAATAACAATTTTAAATACAGTAGTTTGTTATTTGTCTTTAGAAATAGACACTCGGCACTGGGAGGGTCACATACTTAGGAAGAGAAAATATATGGGGTGGAATTTTTTAAGTTTCCCTCCACAGATTTGTCTCACCAAAGGCTCTGAGAAAAGGGGGTTTGTGCGGAACCCTGTCCTGTGCTCCTGATGGCGCTTTCTAGTGGGCACACAGCGCCCAGGAAAACAGTAACGGTGCGGACAGCCAGAAGTCCAGAAATGCATGTGTTTCTTTTAAAGTGGTGTTTCCAAAATTCATGGGTCCACAAAGCCTTTAAAAATATAATTCCCATCAAGATTTTCTAGTTAGTGATGTAGACAATTGGCGCATAATTAAATGTTCACACTGCCAGGTCTCAGGGACGATAGACTCACTGAGAGGTAACCCAAACCTTTGGTAGATAAACATAAGCCTTCAATGCTCAGAGTAAGGGGAAAATAAGTTATATAATATGGAAACTGTACACTGCACCATTTAGACATAATTACAATGAGGGGGAAAATTATACTGGGAACAAAGTCCTTAATAATCCACTAGACTGTATTTTTAATTAATCTTTCTAATGCTACAAAAGAAAACTAAACTTTTTTAGGAGGAGGAATATTGGGATCACACTATTTTTCACAAAACCAGTGCCTTCTAAACTCTGAAATCCATTTTCTTTTGAAAGACTCCATATAGGGTCGAATAGGTCTTGAGGAAGGAGAATGTAGGGTTTTAAATGCTCCTAAGAAGACCCAGAAGAATTTTAGGATCTCAAATTCCTCTTACAAAACAATAATTTGTCTAATTAAGTGCCAATAAAAGAGATGGATTAAATATCCTTCACAATGTGCACAGATTATTTATTAAATATAAATAAATACATTGTAATAAATGCCTAGCTGATTCTTATTTGCACATAAGAATCCTGAGAACCTCTATGAAACACCTTGAGATTTTGTCAAGACAAAGATTCCGATTCAGAAACTTTGGGATGGAAAGGCAAAGAACTCAGCAGGGGATATGAGCCGCTATGAAGTCCCTGCTCAAGTAACCACAAAGCTGCTTTCATGGAGGTTTGAGGACCAAGATGGCTGAAACGAATAATTCATCACGAATTAAATACTTTGTAAGCACACATCCTTTGAATTAAAGATTAAATAGATTAAAGAAGAATGTGAGTTTTACATACTAGACTCTGATATGCTTTGCAAGAAACAGGTAAGCCTCGTCAATGATCACATTCCATTTCTAGTTGTTAATGCAGAAATGTTATTTCCTTACTGTCATCCAATATTTACTAAGGTTGAGACCACTGAAAAGATACCTAACAGAAAAGAAGCTTTGTAGAAATTCTATAAATAATAAAACTGTCATAATATTAAAACACGAAGGCAATTCTATTACATCTGTTTTGGAGGTGCTTCTATTTAACATAATGTTGTGATTGTGAGTGTGTCAACAATGTGTCTCCCCATTTACTATAACTCTAAGAAGTATTCATGGAATGAATTTGGATGCTGAGATTCTGAATCCAAATATTGATTTTAATTTTTCAAACTAAACTGTACCCATTGATCCTTTCACTGAACAGACTGACATTTCCAAAAGAGGTGTTAGAAACACCCAAGATCAATTTAGAGTCTCAGAGTATTCGTTCCCAAACCTGACATGCACATTTCTGGAACTAACACTGCTTCAGATCAATCACCGCAAAAGATGAGTAGTGCTTGCCCTACTCTCCCACCCAAAGACTCACTATTGCGTCAGCAGTGCGCAGAAACCCTGGAAATAAATGACTCAAGGAATCAATTGTCTGTGAATTCATGGATATAAAGCAATGTATCTGGAGTGCAAGCTTTCTGTATCTGAGCACTTGGAATTTTATTATTAGCTCCATTCTGTATCAGCTTTGCAGTGTTGAAAATTTGCTTGTTTGTCTTATGTCTTTCCTTCTTTCTTCTAACCTTCATTCCTCCCCCTTGTTTTCCAAACTCTACTTGCTTTGAAGCAGACTTGAGCCACACATTTCAGCTCACAGAGTCACAGTTCCTCTACTCAGTCCAAATGGTGCAAGGTTCCAAAGTTCTAACGTCTGGCCCACGTTTGACCGAGTATCTGAATGTCTCCCTTGTGTGTCCCACCCAATTAGTGATGTGTAGGAATGACCTGTGAGCAAGTCTGGTACAAATGTAATTTTCAGTTTCAACAGAAATAGAACAAACACACACATTTATATTGGTTTTGCTCAAATCTATCTGAGTTGGTATTTTTATTAATTGAAAGAAAATATAGTCTCCATAGATTCTTTCAGATTTTTCTCTGACTACGTTTATACATGTATTTTTAAATAATTTACATGGTTATTTCTATGAATGACATTTACCAACAAAAATGTTAGAGAACTTTTTGTTGATGATATTTAACTCTTTAAAAATCAGAAAACAAGGTGATCTTTAATTATCCCGGCATTAAAAACTCAGAAATAACTTAATGGTTTCCTTAGATGAATTGATTTTCTAGAGTTTCTGTAGTTTTAGACTGCTCCAGTAGGTTTTCTGCTTTGATATACAGCATTGCAGAGCAAAACGAGAGCCTGTAGTCTGTAACTTACAATCTCTCCTCGATTCAGGGGAGATCTATAACCGAATGATGTCTATTTAAACTAGAGAGTGAGGAACAATTTCTAATCAAGCTGTTGTAGTGGTAGAATATGATAACATCCAGACAGTAACTTTCTAGCAATTCATCCAAGGACTGTAAACAATAAAATCAGATCCAAAGGAGGGAGTGGTATCATAGCATAAATTCTTAATACCTGTCCTGCAGGAGGCTAAGGATGACAGTGGAAACTCAAAACCCATTTGCAGGGTCCCCACATGGATTTAGCCTCTGATCGGTGTCCTATGATCACAGTCCAGGAATATACCTAGCCTTGCTACCAGACAAGGGCCATTGTCAAGTCAGTTATGTATGAGTTAGGTTAAAATGTAACATCTTGTTATCTGATATCCTTTTTGATCAATTGAAAAGTTATTTCCATTTTTATATTTTCTGCTTTTTTTCAATTGGAGTTTTTCTCTGTTATTTTTTTGGTAATTTCTGGGGTTTTTTTGCTTGTTTCTTTTTGTTTTCTATGATTTTCTATGGATGACATAGAGGATAGGTAAATTTATAGAGACAGTAACTGGATTAGTAATTACCTAGATACATCGCAAGGGAGGTTGGGAAGAAATGAGGAGATAAAAACAATGAATATAAGAAAGAAAAAAGTGTTCTGAAATCGATTGTGGCAATGATTACACAACTCTTCTTAATATGATTGAACTATTAGACTGTATAATATGTGAATTCTGTGCCCATAAAACTAATAAAATGGGTACTTAGAAAATAGCCTCACTGATGTCTCACTTATCTCTCTAACCTAACTCACCCATGCTGGGCTAATAAGATTAGTGACATAGACTGGAAAGATAAATTAAATATCATGTTCTGAACTTTTCTTCTTCAAGTATTTGTGATTTGTAAACCTTTATTTTTGACACCCTGAGGAGATAAAATGATATAATGAAGAGGATCCACATGGACATGGGCAAAATTCAAAATATTCTATAATAAGAATTCTATCTTGACATAAATGTTTTCAGAGATCACTATTTTAAAATTATTTTAATAAAGACAAAGTGAAATGTTACAGTGAAATGTGCAAAGACCTGTAGATAGAAAACCAGAAAAGAAGAACATGATTATCATATCTTAAACTGGAGGAACTCAAAGAAAAATTTCAGACCTTGAGTTGAATTTCTAGGGGCAAAATATTGAATGATGTGGGGAGCATTATAAGAAGATGTGAAGAACACACAGAGTCACTGCACCATAATGAACTAGTCCATGTCCAAACATTTCAAATGGTAGCATGTGCACAAGAAAGAAGAAGTTCAAACTGCCCTGAAAGCATTAGTTAAAGACAAAGCTCCAGGAATTGATGTAATACCAATTGAAATATTTCAACAATCTGATGAAGCACAAGAAACACTCAAACTTGTGCCAAAATTTGGAATACAGCTCTGTGGTTAATAGAGTAGAAGAGATCCCTTCCCCCCAAATGGTGACCCAACAGAAGGCTCAAATGATAGAACAATATCATTGGTGTCATATGCAATTAACATGTTTCTGAAGCTTGTCCACTAATGGCAGCAGCAGTTCTCTGTCAGGGAGCTGCCCGTGGATGAAGCCAGATTCACGATTATCATCGGTGATGTCAGGCGGATCTTGCTGAGCGCAGAGACCTCCAGAAAGATGTTTGCTTGTCTTCTATTGACTACACTGTGTGAATAGCAACAAACTATGGATAATCTTCAGAAGAACGGGAATTCCAGACTCTTAATTGTGCTCATGTGATCAAGAGACATTGCATACAGAACTAGGGAATGTGGCATGGTTTAAAATCAGGAAAGGTGTGTGTCAGGGTTGCATCCTCTCACCATCTGTATTTAATCTTCACGCTGAGCAAATAATCAAAAAGGCTGGATTATATGAAGAAGAATCAGTATCCAGATTCGAGGAAGGCGTATTAACAACCTTGCTTGCTGAAAGTGAGGAGAACTTGAAGTACTTGCTGATGAAGATCAGGGATTCCAGCCTTCAGTCTGGATTACAACTCAGTGTAAAGAAGACCAAAATCCTCACAAATAGATGAATGGGTTAAAAACCTGATAGAGAAAAAAATAGAGATGTCAAGGATTTTTGTCTTGCTTGGATCCACATCAGTGCTCATGGATGCAGGCCATTGAACGATCAAATGACATGCCACATCAGGTATTTCTGCTGCACAAGATCTCTTTAAAGTGCTGAAAATACTTAGTTCTAACAGGATAAAAGCATCCAAGAATTAATATGTGTTGTTTCCCATGAATTCCAAGCCTAGGTCTAACATTAACCTTGACCACAAAATCTATTTTATAGTTACAAGCTGCAAAATGATACACAACATTCTCAGGAGTTTTGCAATAGTCCTTGAATAGTCTGGTTCGGCAAACTCATTTTATATAATATAACTTCAATAGCATTATGAAATGTTCACACATAAACCTCAATCACAACAGCAAATATAGAAGAAGCAAGGACATTGAAATAGTTGGTTTTAAAAAATTCATTGTAAAGAGTCAGGCATAATATCTAAGAAAATTTCATTGTAATTTGTACCAAGTAATACCACTGGAAACTCTCTGTATTAGTCTGGGTACTTTAGAGAAACAAATCCACAGCAACTCATGTATAAGAGAGAGTTTTATGTAAAGATTAAGTGTGCATCAAGAAAACATCCCAACCCAATGCTGCCCAAGCCCACAAGTTGTCCAACATTAACCCATTAACCCATATGTCCAACACCGATCCACAAAGTCCCCCTCCATCTCACAAAACAGATGCAATGACACTGACTGCAGGAGGAAAGCTTAATCAGTAAATGTGTAAACATCTCAGCGCTGGCAGGGGTCTCCACACAGCTGCTCCAGCACCCAGGGCTGCATCGGGGTAGGTCCATGTGGCTTCTCCTTGGGGATGCCTTGTAGGAAGTCAGTCTTGCAAGCTGAAGCAGAGAACTGCTAAGGCAGCTGTACTCTGGTGTGCACATCACAAAGCAAGAGACCTGAGAACGCAAAAGGCAAGACTCGCCAAACCATTTATCCTTCTGCCCTTCAATTAATGCCACGTATCGGCCAGGTTGGCACAATAAACTAACTAGTTCACGCTAAATAATAGCTGCGCTAAATAATAGCTGATTACAATGCAATGGACAACAATCTCTTTAAGTTGCCAGTTTTTAAATTAAAGAGGCCTTTCTCTCAATCAACTATTTCTGTTATACTCCTTTTTAAAAAAGACAACAAAGGCTGCCACTTTGCTAATTTTTCTCAAAATGAATTTCAATTTAAATAAAGGACCATCTTGCATTTAAAAATAGAAAACTTTTACAATCCACATATAAATAAATAAAAGAAACAGTTCAGGCTTTTTCTAAGAACACAGAGTATTATTGCTAGAGATTCAAATCATAGCTAGTCTCACAGCAAGACTGTATTTACATGAAGTAAGTGTATTTCAAGCACTGTATTTGTTGGCTCCACATTTCTTTCCTACACCCCATTGAGCCTTGTCCTGGCAAGCAAGAAGGTAAAACAAGAAGTACTTGGAGCCAAATGGAACATCAGGGATACCCTTCAAAGTTAACAAGACCCTGGGAACTGTGGGGAACAAAGTGCATAGTACACCAGGGCAGCAGTAGGTGCTTCAACCTGATCGCAGTCAATCTGAAGGGACAGGTTTATGGCTGCTAATTATCTAAGCACTTAAATCCCAAACTGAGCATAATTCAAGTCCTTCTAATTGAAAAAAGATAATCTCACGATTATCTTACAGATCAGATTATAATATGTGGTAAGGCTCAAGTGTTCATGTGCTTATGCAATATTTTTAAGTGGGTCCATAGTTGTTTCTAATTAATAATATCCTGAGATGAAAAATTCTAAAATGTTTGTAAATATTCAAATGGTATAGCATTAGCAGCATTAATGCATTACTGGCACAAACAATTTTCTGTGGAATGAAAATTATCACAGGGCTGCTCTGTCACTGAAAAGGAATACAAGACGGTTCTGAGTAAATCGACAATGCCAAATTTGTTTTGAAACACTGAAGGGATCCTGTATCACATAATCTCCTTATTCTTTTTGATGATTGGCTTGTAGTTTTATCAGATTATCAGTAAATAATTTGCTGAAAATTATAGAGAAACAACCGAGAAAAAAAGGTTTTGATATTCAAATTTAGATCATTTGGGCCAGGAAAGATTGCGACTATTCAATATATTTCAAAGGCATTATTTTCAACAAGAGTTTTGATGAATTTAAGAAGGGAAATATGTTTTTTCTATTTTTTATTTTGACATTCTCTGAATATGTAACTAAATATGTATTCAATGCATTACTTACGATAATAAAAGACACTCTAAAAATATTTAAAGAAACCAATAAAATTATTCTTATTGGTTCTATCTACAATACTTCTAATGTTCTAAGAATGTCAATGTAAAATAGTGATGAATGAGAATACTGCCTTTTCAGTATAAAAAGAAAAAACTCAGAGACAAGAATATGCTGGAAGACAAGATTACAGTTGAACTGCATACACTTCTCAGGGATCCAGGCAAGTTATTCATCACAAAACATGAAGCCAACTATTATGAATTGGGGGAGCATAAGATAACAATATAGAACTGGAATACAGTATAATAAGTCTTAAAATTCTTTCTGTCCTTAGTTTACATTTTAAAAGTAGAAAGATCCATTCCTACCATGTATACAAAATTGAGAATGGGCTGCATTTGGATAACCTTAAAGGAATTTTGTTTTGTTTTGCTTTCGAGACATAAAGAAGTGTAGGATTTCTACAAACCTTTTGATAAGTCAAGCTCTCCCCTTCTAACTTTTATTATGCGTGACTTTTAATTCAATGTAAAGCAGTGTTATTTCTTTATTGTTTACTGGTGGTACAGTAGCGAAGGCTCAAAAGCGCAGACTTGAACCCATCAGATGCTCCTCATGGGGAAGATGATGCTGTCTGCTTCACTAAATAGTTAGTCTTGGAAACCCTGAGAGGAAACTCTATTCTCTCCTATAGAATTGTTAGGATTTGGAATTGATTTGATAGCACTGGGTTTATTTTTTGGTTTTGTTTATTTGTTGTTTGCATGTGTGTGTGCCACTTTATTGCTGGTACTATGTACTTCTTGCAGCACAAATTTTTCTGATGTGATAATTCTCAGGTGTTCATTCAAAGATTCTCATGTTGTGATTGTATAGAAAACTGTTAATAAAAGACAATAATAATGAAAACTAAAAAGAAAATAAATAAAAGATATCTTTACTTATGTTGGAACCATACCTTATTATAAGTCAGGGAGCAACTGTATACGATGAC
>NW_022107431.1:53669515-53697199 GCF_000313985.2 Echinops telfairi | reverse complement strand
TGAGGGAACATTATTCTGCTTACCATATCATTTTCACAAAACTTCTAGATAAAGAAAAATGTATGTAGAGTTAGACTCATGATAGCTTGGAATTGGTAGAAAGAGCAGGTGTGACTGGAAACAGATGTGAGAGAGAGAAACTTTGAGCATGAAGGAAGCTCTAAAACTGGATTATGGTGATCCTTGGATAATTCGAAAATTTACTCAGTTTCATTAATATGTGTATTATTAATCAGATAATTACCCTCATGAAACTGGAAAATATTTTACATTTAATATAAACAATAAAAGTTTGGAAGTTATTAACCTGATAAAAATAATCCTTGAAAAATATACAGATATTATTTCAAATTTTACTCCTGATAATTTCTCCTATTTCCAAATCATGTGAATGGGTAATTGGCTTCTGTCAATTAAACATTTTATTAGTTATACTGTCTCTCCTGCTGATCTTAAATGCATTCTTATTAAATCTCAAGATAGAAGTGAAAAACTATGATTGTGTACAGTGCACAACAATGAACTTAAGGAAATAGCAAAACAAAGGCCTTACCTTAAATCCCTCCATTGTAGGATCAGAAATCTGTGACATCATCCTATTCCACACAGAAATTGATTCATTATTAAAAAGTGTAACAAAGCTAGCTCATAATTAGTTTTTCATCATGAACATATGATACATTATTCCTTTACAGTTCATCTTGCCTGGCAAGAGGTAACCCAGATCTCTGAATATTCTATGTCTTCCCTAAGTAGGTAAATGGTTATAGATAGATTTTGTCACTTAGAACATTAAATAGTTGATACACTTTTGCCTAAGAAATACTCAGGAAAGTTAATTAACCTCATTGACCAATAAAGGAATGAACTCTGTCCCTTTCGTAAGAATGACTCATTAATTATTCTGATTAGTCCTAGAGTTAAGAATGAGTCACCTGACAACTGTGTGAAATAGTGTGTGGCACAACAGGAAGTCTGATGTTGACATATTTTCTCTGAGATGTTAATGCCTCAATAAGGATATTCCCATGATCACACTCACTCTGCTTCTTAACTTTGTGCCCTAGGTATCTTGAAACCAGAGGTGTCATGTTTATGAGTTGCTTTGAGATGAAGCATATACCTAAAGAGAAGGCATTACTGTACTATACAAGCATGCACTTAACGCTTGCCAAAATGTGGGCAAGAGCGGAGGTCCTAAATGACCATGACATCATAATCTCACCTGGAAGAATGAAAACATGGGCATCAGCATCTAATTATCCTAAATGCTTCCTTCAAGAAAGACTGTCTGTTTATCTGATTCACTGTCTTTATAATTATTTAACTACAAAACTTCCTACTCTGTTCTAAATATTTTGGACTTTTTAAAATCTCTTAGCATTGCTGAACATACTTTTAATTTGGAAGACTACCATACATACTGTATTAACTTTTGATACCAGAAATCTGGAGCTAAATGGATATTTTCTGGACAAATACAATTTTAGGGACACATATCAATATCTGTATCTCACTACTCATTAAGTTAGATTCAGAGGAAGAACTATGTTTTTCATTCTCTCCGTAACCATAACAGATTAAAATATATCTGTCATGAGTGAAGTTGGCATAATGCTTGAACACAAATAAAGACACAGAACTTTCATTTCACGAAGCTTTGTTGTTTGGATTCATTAATCAATTTTTGAAAATTAAAGTGCATACGAAGCAATTTTTATCTCTTAAAAATAGACCTTGAATTTAATAACAATTTATAGCAAAAAGGTTACTAAAACTTTGGCAGTCCACATAATTGGAATCAGATAAAATGTCTGTTTTGAGGGGTATTGCTAAAATAATCCACAACATCAGGATTTTATTTTTGACCCACTTCTCAGAAATTTTCCATTCACATCCCACATTTGAAATAACCTCACAAGGAAGCCTGGTCTTCAGAAGAGAAAAGTCCAAGTAGATGAGATTATAATATTTCTTTTCCTTGAGAAGGGACAAGGTGGTATTAAAATACTTAATTATTTTTTCTTACTGCCGCGATTAAAATCTACCAGCCCCCAGTGCTTAGACCACTCTCCATAGAAAGGTGAATAAATCCTAAATTTTTTTCTGGTTTAAAAAAACACCCACCTTTCAGTAAGTATCAACCATGCATAAGGAATTTTGAGGAAGCCAACTGCAACTTCCAAAACTCCCTATACTATCCTGTTTCCCCGAAAGTACCTTCATTCACTCTTCTTCTTTCTCAGGCTATTGGGAGCCAGTTAATTCGACCTCATTGGCTGGGTTCTATTGTTCCACTTTGCTGAAAAGAAGAGAATGCTTAGTATTTTTCATGCAAATTGCATTTATATGTAGTACTGTAACTTAGAAACCAAAATGAGTGCGTATGACAGGAAGATTTTTGACTTAGAATCAGATCTAGTTTGTCATTCCACTTCCACTGAAAAAAGTTCTTTGAACCAAAATAAGTCTCTGGGACCATTCTTTGTGGCATACTTGATAGAGTTGCGTACATGAACTCCAGTAAAAGTGAATTCTAAAGCCCTGTTCCAAAAATCAAAGGGTTAATGGTAATTCCCTATGTAAGTCACCTCTAAAATTTAATTTCAAACCCAGGGGTCATCAGGAAATCACAGGTATACTGCAGGGAATATAATATGGAGGGAGAAAGGAGAATCATGTGAAATTTTCTCAAAAGTAAAACCATCTCTCTGAAATGTACATGCTTATTTCATTTTCCACATCAAAACTCTTGATCAATTAAAAATATTATTTAAAAAAGAGCAGCTCTATGCTAGCACTCATTTAATTAAAAGGTGAAATGAGAGAAAAGAACTCAAAATGCAGCTCAAACCTTAGTTAACTCTCACCTTCCCAAGACCCTCTTCCACTAGTCAAATAATACCAAGTGTGGTTTCCAGTTAGGAACAAATATCGTAACTATTTCAGTTCAGTGAATAGTCCTGAGCAAGATTTTACAGGAAAAGTTCCGTGGGAAAACGAAAGGTCTCTGCTAACATTTTTTCCAGGTCAGTCTTAATGTTCTCAATCTTTTAATTCAATTGTCTTAGTTCAAAACCCAGAAACCTAAATGGGAGCACCATAAGGAACTATTTGGAATACCCTTTGTAAAAAAACTGGAGGAGTCTTTTGAGGCGTTTGGCAATCACGTTAGCACTTGCGCCAGGTTAGCGGGGGTGTGACGCAGCACCTGGTGTTTTAAAGGAACGTAGTTAAATTTTGGATTGATGAAAATCAACCTAGTGCCTTTTAGTCCATTCTGACCCCTCGCTACCCTGATAGACAAAATGGAACTGCTCCTCGGGGTTTCTGAGACTGTAAGTCTTTATAGAAGCAAATAATCTCACCTTTCTCCCATAGAGCGGAAACATTTCAATAGATAACCGTGTGGTTAATGGCCTGACCCTTAACGGATTGTGCCCACGGGGTTCCTGTATTGATGGGCAGCCTGGCAGACCCACCTGAATGGGATTCATTTGGGTCAGTTCTCTCACTGCCCCGTGGCCCAGTGTGCAGTCAGCTTTGGTACTGTTGTAACGTTATGGAACAGTTTACTTACCTTGTTGCTGTATCCCATCACCTGTGATGAAAAGTGTTGCCTTCTGCACGTTCCTTGCCCCCGTGTTCATGGCATTTCTGTATTGTGAATGTTACCCAGGATGTAAAGCCTTTTAAAATAACCGGACCTCTGTCCAAATTTCTCTTACCCAGCCCAATGGAATAGTCCATGGAGTCATAACACTTTGAGTTGTTGTTATCAAATATTTAGTGATTTTGAAACTTTCTTGGGGCTTAAAAGGTCTCTGTGCTTATAGAAACAAGCATTTGATAAATACTGGTGTAATAAGTGACTTTGTACACTTAGGGGTTTCAGAAAATATTTTATAATGAATGTTAATTGGTTTCCACCAATCTTAAATATTTGTGTAACTATCTCCAACTGGTCTGTATTCTCAAAATGGCACTATTTTAATTCATGTCATACAAATTCCAGGAGTTGATCTCTAGACAGAAGGGCTTCTTGTCAAGCACAAAATGAAGGGTCGCAAAAGGTGGAGTTTCCTTGCTGAAATCTGCTTGCAAACATGCTGTGTCCATTAGATGCCCTGACTTTTCATCGAGCTGAGAATGTCGGAATCCTGAAGCAAATGGAATTTTGCTGAAGATCAAAGCCACACAAGCTGCTTTAGCCGCATGTCTCTGTGGTGATGCCTGAGTTGTAGCAATTACCAGTGTTTCTGATTGAAGGCAATTACTTTCCTTCCTGACACTGAAAAGTTCAAAGAGCAAGCTGCCTCACTATGGCCCCAACTCTATAGCTCATTTATGATTATTGTAGCTAATTCTGAGAGGGCAGACATTAGAATATGTTTTATTTTAGGAAGTCTTTGAAGTTTCTTGCTGGAATTTACTTTTAGCTACCCTTAGTAGTTTGCTTTATATTACTAAATACATTTACTTTTTTCACTCCTGAGTTCATACAATCAAGGTTTTAAAAAAAGTTGTGTTTTTTAGTACTCTGACTTCCTAATTAAACTGAAAATTTTGTACTGGGTATAGAACCTCTCCTTATTGAACAAGTTTAAAAAGAAGGCACACGCATGAAGAAAATCCTTCCATTCCCTTTATTTTCTGACAGAGTGGTGATTCTTTTTTTTTAAAATCATTTTATTAGGGGCTCATACAAGTCTTCCCCCAATGCATACATACATCAATTGTGTAAAGCACATTGTACGTTCAGAGTGGTGATTCTTTCTGCATGATTTTCACCCTGTAGAAATCCAGACAGAAAGCTTTTAGGGTTAATTAGGAGCTGGGAAGAAAATTTCAATAGTGCATCTTACCTATGACCACTTAGGATTTAATCAAGCAATATTTTCTTGTATGTTTAAAAATATACAATAATGGTAATTTTTATTATTTTTAGCATGTATGATAGTCCCTGAAAGAAAGGAAGTAAATAATGTAGTTTCAATAAGAACTATCACAGAAATTTAAATGGGAAAGCCATCTAAAAAGTCTTTCAGAAAAATTCTTGAGTTTTAGAGTTGCTAAGATTAAATCTCAGAAGAATCGATTTTCTCTGGTTAAATGGTCACTTAGTGATTTGAGTGAGGCAAGAATCTATGTCTTCTGTCTTCCTTTATTTCGATCTCAAACTCAAAGTCATTGCCATTCAGCGACTCTTCAATGATTTTTCCTACAGCTTTGTATGCCTAGTACAGGAATGGTCGATTATTTTACTCAAGACTTCTTTCTGTTGTACAAGCAGAATCATGAGAATGGAGAAAACAGAAAAAGAAAGGAAGAATGTCCACACTTTCTACTATCAAATATAAAATTTTGATTATTCAGTTCAGTACTTTAGAAAATAAATGATTCCCTGCTTATTTTTTAAATAATAATAATATCATATACTCTTTGCTGTTTTCTTTCATTAACATTATACTATGAACCATTTTATATTATTATACAATGTTTATAATTATTAGTTCAGCAGCTACATTTCCTTCTGGCTGAGCAATTAGATCATGTTCAACACCACTGCGAAGAACTCTGCAGGGAATCTCTTCCTGCACTTAGCTTTGTGTATTGTGTTTCTTTGAGTTACTTTCTGTGGATAAATGATAAATTACTGACTTTTATTTGGACGTGAAGGTTTACATGTCAGCATGATGTACAGTGCATGAACTCAGATACAGACACTGCTCTAGTTAGCATAGCTCCAAGTTAGCCTGAAGTAGACTGTGTAAACAGGGAAGGTCACAGATGCCCGGCTCTCTATGTACGGGGGATCAGGACGTCTGCAAGGATAACCTCAGACAAACTGAAACAGTCTCTCCTGAAAGTCCCAGCAATCCATTTTCTCAGCTCGTACCTTCATAGGGAGTTATCTTTTTAATAACACTAATGTAGTTCATGACCAGAGAAGGGTAACTAAGTAAATTAATTAAATGCTTTGATAATCATTGGATACTATGAAGAAAGAAACTGTGAGGAAGAAAACAGAAATCTGAGCTTAAATCTCTCATATACCATTAACACATATCCAGGTTTCCCTACCAGTCAATGAAAAAAAATACTGTTTTAACTTTCTAAGTTCCTTAGGTCTCACAGTATTGGTGGGACTGTGATGATTTTCTTGTTCGTTCTTTTCCAACATTGCTTTTCCTGGTTGATAGAGTTGTGCAGGTACCATTTATTGAAAAAGACTGCATGCCCAGCTACTTTCTTAGGTACCGCTTATACTTGTGTAGAAGCCGAGCATTTCAGCACATTTTTAATGCAGTTTTTGTGGTAAAATTAGGTGCCTCAGCTTATATTTGGGCCGGCTTATACTCAAGTATATAGGCACTTTTGGTTCAAAATCTCTTGTGGTCCTCACCCCTCTATTGTGTGGTGAGTATCAGTTCTCTGATTAAATACAAATAAAACAAGTTGCTGTCCAATTGATCCCAATGCCTGGTGACTCTTCGTGCTGGAGCAGAAAGAACTTCCCTCCATGTGGGCTCATCAGGGACTCATTTTCCAGAAGTAAATCACCACGTCTTTCTTCGGGGGTACCTCTGGGTGGACCACACTTCCCAATTTTGGAGTTTGCAGCCGAATGCATGCACTGTTTGTATCACCCATCTTTATATGGGAAACCAGGGCCCTGAAGTTTAAGTAGCTTGTAACAAGCCACACATTATGAGGTGGGCAAACCAAGATTTACCCTTCTGTGAATGATTTTGCCCTGTGAAGTCTATTTTGAGTAGCAAGATCACAGTGAGTGAAGTTTCTGGTGCTTTTTAATGGTCTTTCTTGGCTGTCTGGAATCTTTTGGGATTTCTTTTATTCCTAAAATTTGGAAGAAAGGAAAAGCTCATTTCCCAGGATATCAGACCAAGTAGGCATTTATCCTACTGTTAGATGCTTATCCTGAAAAATACAAATGGGAACCACAGTCACGACCCAGTATGAACTTTGAACATTTTATGAAATGTTATATGCTCTGCACTCAATCTGCATGACTAAAATATACCAAAGTTATAACAGATACTCTAAATCAGCAATTGTTTTGCCAGTAGAATCTCAACAATATTAATTTAGATTTTAACAATCATTCTGATTTATCTCTGTGGACTCCAGGGCCATAAAAACAAAAGATGAAGTTTTATGACTTAAAGTGAAATGTTGCTAAATATAATTTTAAAAAATACTAAGTTTACTGCAGTGTTGAGGTGGCAGACGACATTTTGCAGAAAGAAAGGGTCACAGTAAGCACCTCTGTGTCATGAGCTTAGCACGTCAAACCTACCAATGTCCCCCTCGGGTCATTACACGGATCTAAGCAAATCATTTTAAATTATTCAAAGTAATGTAAATACATTTATTATTAATGGAAATCATCTTGGTACAAAGTGGTGAAAAAGTTATTCTTCCCAGTTCTTTGAAGACTTTACCCAAGCAAGGATTGCAATAGTTCTAAGATTTTAAAGTTTGAATGAATCTATTAAGGTTTAAGCCCAAGAGGTCTTTAACACTCAAAGTGAGTGATGTGCATGAAGTAATAGAACCCATCGAGTTGCAGTGGGAGATTCTCACCCCCCCAAGTGGACCCGAAGAGGTACTCACTTTTCCACACTTGGTCAAGGACAAATCCCATGTGCCTACTCAACTGCCAATTGCCATCCTCTTATCTGAATGAGTGGTGGCAACTGAATCCTCTTCTCCTGAACGTTCTTTACTTCTTACTACCCACCTCAAATTCCACCAGCCCAGCAAGATGTGGTGACAGCATGTTCCAGCAACTTGCCTACCTCTCATTTCACCAACTTGTCAAGTGCAGAAGCTATGTACTCCTATACTTTGTTTACCTGCCATACACTTCTCTTCCACCAGGCAGATCATGCTACCGAGAGTCTGCTAACTGTCCCCCAAACTTAGCTAGGTGTAAAGTACACTCATGTACCCCCACCTCCCCAGCATACTGTCTAACCCAGACTGAGGACCAGTAGACTGAGTACCAGGATCAGTAGAGATAAAACTCCCACCACCCTTACCCAACAACTCAAGAAATGATGAAGAGTGCAATCTTGTATTCTCTCTCTCTCTCTCTCTCTCTCTCTCTCTCTCTCTCTCTCTCTCTCTCTCTCTGCCTTACCTGACAAATCAGCAATGTAGAAGGGCTGCTCCTGTGCACCTGCTTCCTGGCCACACCCACCACTTAGCCCACTCAGTGATTGATATTGCCTGCACCACGGACAGATGATGGGTCATGACTGCTCAGTGTTTCCTCTAGACCCCTGTGCTCCCACTGCCAGCTGCTGTCCTGTACAACTGGAGACACATGGTGAAAGTGGCAGCCAGTATAGCACACCAATCCCACTGAGCAAAATATATCAAAACAGTACCAAATTTAATATCAGGACAAAGCAATCAAACATACATCTGTCAATAAAATAATACCTTAATGTCTCAGAAACAACATACACTATCAAATCATATAAATAATCAGGACAAGATTGTTCAGATAAGTGCCCAAAAAAAGAGCCAAAAACTTTCTGGTTAAAAAATTATAGTTGAACTACCTGTAAGAAATTCAAAAAACTTATCAAGATCCTCCAAGAGATCAATGAAAATAGACAAATCTAAGGAAGACACCAACAAAACTGTAGAAGAATCCGGGTGAACAATACAAGAATCCGGGTAAACAAATGAAGAAAATAAAAATAAAAAGATAACTACATATCATATAAAACAACTAGAAGTAGAGAAACAATAACATTTCAGAAACTGATAAATAGATAACTTGTATAACAATACAAGAGTACAATATAATCAATTGAAGATAGGATCAATGAAATAAAGACTTTGAAACTCAGCTGAGGAACAATAAGAAAAAAGAATGAGGAAAAAATGAAGAAACAGAGTTATGTATGACAATATCAACAGGAACCATCTATGTGTGATTATTATTCAAAAAAGGAAGAAATAAAAGTTAAAAATTTTAATCACAGAAAGAAATTTAGAAAATTTAGTGGCAAAAACTTTCCTAATATTTTGAAAGACAAGAAGATACCTACCCAGGAAGCTCGAATTCAAACCCCAAACAAGATAGAGATCAAAAGAAAATCAACAGGATAAATTATAATTAATATTTTCAAACTCAAAAACAAAGGAAAAGTCCTAAAAGCAGCCCAGAAAAAAACTAAATGTAACCTGCAAAGTGGAATAGGCTCTTTTTTCTTGGTGCAAACCAGACGGACCAGAAGGAAATGAAAAAATCCAAAGGAAAAAAAAAGTCCTTCCAAATATTAGGTATTCAGTAAAATGGTTTTTAAATATGACAAAACTAGATATTTCCAGATAAGCAGGAATTAAGGGAATTTGTGGAAACCAGATCAATCTTTTAAGAACTATTTAACTGAGCTCTTCAGGCGGCCCCTACCGTCAGAAAACCACCTGAGCTTAAGACTCAGGACACGTCCCTCAGATGCCAGCTCAGATAAGTTCTCACAGAAGAACAAGCTCAACAAGACTGATGACAAGAAAACAGAGATCTAAATGTGTACATGATGAGGTGTTTTAATCAGAAAGGCGAAATAAAGTTATATCTATGGAATTCCCAAAGGAAGAGGAAGTCAAGGCAATTTCAAGAAATAAAACAGTGTTTTAAAGTAAAAGTTTCAGGGTAACCAGAAAGGAAATTAACAAATCTACTAATTACAATTAAAAAAGAAGAAGAAAATCCTGAAGATTCAGTAAGGGAAATCAACAAGAAAGGAAAAGTAAGAAAATCTATGCAGAGAAAAGAATGTAGCACAGAGAAGTAGGTGAACAACCTGCTTCACCTACAAACACCACAGAAGTGTCATAAATTCATACCAGTAAGTCTAAACCTATCCACAGTCACAGAACAAAATGGTTCAAATGCACACGTAAAGGGAAAGAGAATAAAAAATGGATAAAACATTACCAATTAAAATGATGTCTATAAGAAAAGTTTAGACACAATCTATGAATAAGCTAAAAATAGCAAACTGGAAAAAATATATCAAACAAATCGTAACCAGAAAAGAGAAGAAAGCACCATTAATCTCTGCTAAAAGAGACTTTAAGGCCCAAATCTACCACAAAAGACAAGGAAGAGTATTAAACAATCATTAAAGAGTCAGTTCATCAAAGCTGCATAACCTTTTAAAACTTAGGCACCCAATGACCTCAAAAAGAAAAAAGAAAGAAAGAAAAAGTAATAGCATTGAAAATAAATTAGACAGTTCCAGAACATTAGTAGACATTAACAAACCATTTTTGATGAAGGTCACGACCATTGGAAAGAACCTGAACACGGGTGCAGATGATATAAATAGCACAACCCATTTCCCTGCCCAGACAGAAACAGAACACTTTCCCCAACAGCATCAAACTGCTAGACAAGTCATTGACTGCATAGATCTTCATTTATGTAACAGAACACATCGGACGCAAAGTGAGAGAAACTACTTAAACGTTGACACGGAAAACTAGACTTGAAGGCTTAGGATCATATGATCAAGGAACATTTAGGTCAATTTACAAAACACAGTTTATAGAACCCCAGAAGCTGTTTATTATGTCCGTGTACTCTTAGCTCGAGGAAGGAGGAGGAGTACACATTTCCTTCTTTCCGGGCCAAGGCCCTGGCTGTGGATGAAATTTGGCAGGAGCAATGTGTCCTGGAAACCTTGCGACGTTTTATGTTTTCCCCTCTCACCTGCATGTTGCCTGCTAGTCGGTTGCTTTGGTATGTATGCCATGCTCCCTTCCTGTTTTGAGCTATCTTTCATCAATCACCCCAGAGCCAGCCTACCTCCTTTGTATCTCCCTCTTGGCTTATGTCTACTACTTTGTCGGGACACAACAATCATTTGACAAAAGGATGAAGGAAATAAGAACTGGAATTTAAAGTAAAAAGATGTGGCATGACCTGGGCTTACATGTAACAGTCTTTTCACTTCCGCGTCATTCTCAGGTATTCTCCGAGTTTCACGTCGTTGTTTTTGTGCACAGAGGTTCTCTGGAACAGGAATACTGGGTCCCGATAAGTATGGCGAAGGTGGGGTGAGAGATAGCAGTGAAGAAAGTATATGTTTATTTTCAGAATCCTTTTGACAGGGACGTCCTCATGTTAAATGACGGGAGTAATGAGGCTGCATGGCTCAAACGACCAGGGGGAAGCACGGTCATCACAATCATCCGTGTGGTGCAGCAGTTCTAGACTTGGTTCACTTTGGGACACAGTCCATCTTCAAACAGGTACATCTGTTTCAAGATGTAACTAACAACGGCTACAGCACTTTTAAAGCACTGACATCTCTTCCCTGTCCAACATGAAGGGAGCCACCCGACAACAGCACAGCTCCCGGATTCCGGTCCCACAAGGAGGGTTCATGGACAATGGTGTTCAACGCTGATGGCGGTGCCCATGGTAATTCATGGGCAAGGAGGCTCCTTAGCCTTTTCCTGGGCTGCATACCTATCTCATTGCTAAGCTGCTTCTCATTAGAATCGCCATGCACATGGTCTTGTATGGTAAAAACGACACTTCCTCTGTACAAACCCCAATCAAGGCACCACCAGGGCACATGGCAGACTGTCGGCCAAAATGTGCCCACTAAGCCCATAACAAATGACTCATGAATCTAGGTGACTGGAGAGAGGAATGTTTACCATGGAACAGGAACAAAATGTCTGGGCTTTTTGCCATTGAGAAAAAAATAAAAGCATATAAACTTTCTTATCCTTTTTAACCTAGGGCTTTAAAAAGGTGTAGGATGCTAAATTTATTCTTCGGAAGGGCAAATTGAAAAAAAAAAAAAGGAGCTTCTTTGTAAGTGCAGTGAGATGGACAAGAACAGACCCATTTCCTTGGAGCGGACGCTACTCATCATGATCCTACGTGACGGGGAGTCAGACATGACTGCTGGAAAATCACAAACACCCAAGCAGTAAAGCTATTTTTGTCTCAACATAGGCTCCATCTTTGCATTTGCCTCTCTGAAGACAGTGTTTTCATCTCTCTACTCCTTACGTGAAGAATTGTAAACTCAGTCCACCACGTCAAAATGACGTTTGGCACCCACGAGGGACTCAAATCATGTTGCTTTTCATTGTCCTTGGAGTCTGGGGAAACAATAGACACATGAACTATGTAGGGTGCATGAGACAAAGTTTCCTGAGGAGATGCTCATATGACAGTTCCTGCTATCTTCAAAATATAAGCAGGCACATTATCTTGATGAAAAAGAATGCTTCCAGAGAAATCTGTCCACATTACTTTGGAATCCTAAAACGCAGCAGCAACAAAACGTAATTGCCACAACTGCCTGAGCTGACCTTTCCAGCCCAGCGTGGCTGTTGTAACTGACTTTTTATAAGTACCTTAATGGGACTAAAGCAGCTCAGGGGCACACGATCACATGTAGCACTGCTAAATGCAAGGTCAGCAGTTCAAATTTACCAGCCACTCCAAGGGAGAAAGGTGAGGCTTTCTCCTCCCATAAAGACCTACAGTCTCAGAAATCAACAGGAACAATTCTACTACTCTTCCTATCGGAATCGACTAGATGACAGAAAGTTTGGGGGTTTGGGAGTTAGACTAAGGCAAGTGTAATACTGAGAGAATCCATCTGCATATATCCTCTGATCAGAGTCATATGCAAGCTTATTTTGTGTGGATTAGTCCCTTGCTTGCAGGAACTGGAAATGTAGTAAAAATACTTTTTTACTTACCATGGTAGACAAAGTAGAACTGCCCCATAGGGTTTCCAAGACTAAATCTTTATGGAAGCAGACTGCTACATCAATCTAAATATATATATAAAGGAGGGGCCTTCAGAAAGTTCCTTGAAAAATTGAATGAAAGATAATGGAAAATTTCCATTAACTTTTTGAAGCCTGCTGTGTGTGTGTGTGTGTGTTATATAGAAGGGTGAGTTAGTTAACATGCATAACTGTACTTTCTTTGAAATTGGCATTATGCTATTTAGATGTATGAACTATGAACACTATATTAAAACCTTATGGGTTTTTTTTCCCTCTCTGATTGGCCTTGCTAACACTGCTGTCATTGCTGGTGGATGCCAGAGGATCAGGTGGTTAAGTGGGTTGGTGTAGGATTGGAGGGAAAGGAAGCAAGCAGGGAGCATATGCCCAGCTTCATTTACTGTCCTGCTGCTCAAGAATGGTCTGGCTCTGCAGTCCCTGCCCCACTACTGTCTGTCCGCTGGAGAAAGCCTAAGAGTTAGATGATGCACGATGCATACGTGTGTGTGTGTGTGTGTGTGTGTGTGTAGACATGTGAGGAAACTTCAACCGTTCATGGGAAAATATATACACAAATATATATATGATATATAAATATACACATGTTAAGGAAGTGTTTCACAGAATTGTAGGGGGTGACAAATTCAAAATCAGTAGATCTGATAACAGACTGGAGATTTCCATGGCTTGTGCCCCAATTCTATAGATAAGGTGATACGAAGATATAAACATCTGGAGATAGAATATATCCAAGGAAAACTCTCTTTTTGTTTTTAAAACCTTCATTGGAGGCCTGAGGCCCATTCATATATGGAGAGTAAACTGCTTTAATTAAGGCAAACTGAGTAATTTGAATGACAATGAGACACATATTCAGTCAAACAATTAGACACATAGTCTTACCAGGTTGAGAAATAAAATTTCCCATCACAATGAGCATGGGCCATTGTAGTCCGACAAGAGTGGTGTTTAGTTCCAGCCACTACTTTCAGTATGGCTTTTGGCAAGTACCCTAACATCTCCATGTTAGCCATAAAAGTAATTCCTTTTTTCATTATAATCATTGCAGTGAGATAAGGCATGTTATCCTTAGAAAAGTAACTGGAACAAAGCTTTCAATAAATGTTACTCAATAAATATATAAATACAATAAAAGTTTGCTGGCATCATTCCTGAAATTTTTATTAGAATAAATTTCTACCTGTAACTTTATGACCCAAGGGACTTGTGAGGATAGTTTGTTCATCTAAGGAAAATTCTTTGGCAAGCAGCACTTTAAGCTGTCCATTCATTACTCTTTGTACTTTCTTGACTTAAGATTTTATTCACACACTGTGGTTTGTCTGTCCTTATCGCTGCCTCATGATTAAAATGACGTTTTTCAGAAAATGAATGTCGTATAAAGGAGAGCTTTAAAGTAATAGAACTTTTTTTTTTAAAGAAAATGTTCTAAAATTTATTGTGGTGATGACTGCACAACTCTTTTTAATAAAAAACCATTCACTTGAACAGCACATGAATTATATTCAATAAAACTGTGTAAAAAGAGCATGATGAAGGAATCAGCATTGCATCCAAAGTCTTTAGTTAAACTAAGCCTGAACAAGTCAGCACGCGGTAGTACACTATGGCCCATAGCCAGAAGAAGGCTCGGGTGGAGATCCACACTGAGACTGTCACACAAGATCAGTAATGCGTCACTTAACTTTTCTGTGGTTCACTTTCTTGATGTAAATGGAGACAATAATGTAAGAAATATTGTGGGATTTCAGTTAGTCAGTACATGTAAAACAATTTGAAGAGAACCTGGTGGCAGCCATATTTAAGTTAGCTATTGTTTTTGTTTCTGCATTTTATTCTGAGAAAAAAGTATCATCTGCATATCTTATTAATTTTGTCTCATGTAAAAGTACTCAGTGGATCAAACAACAACCGAACTCATGCCACTGAATCGATTTTGACAGAGCAACTATAGAAGAGAGCCGACTACACTTGCGGGTTTTGGAGTCTGCAACTTTTAAAGGGATTCGGAAGAGTTATCTTCCTCTGGAAGAGAAGCTAGGGGTTTTGAACTGCTGACCTGTGGTTAGCAGCCTAACTTGTAACCTGTAACCTTTCTGCCCCCAGTACTGCTACATGGACAAAAAGAGACAAATATATGGATATTTTCCCCTTTGCACTTGTCTGTAACAAATGCACTTGGTGCATTCCCCATACTTTCTTTTTATCACATATCTCTCTATCAGTTTAAAGGACTGAGTTTTGCTCATCTTTTTAAAATTATTATAAATTCTTTTATTGGGGTCTGTTACATCTCTTATCACAATCCATACAGTCATCCATTGTTTCAAGCACCTTTGCACATATGCTGCCATCATCATTTTCAAAGCATTTTCTTTCTACTTGAGCTCTTAATATCAGCTCCACATTTTCCCCTTCCCTCCCCCTCCTGCTCTCCTTCATGAACCCTTAATAAGTTATAGATTATTGTTTAACAATAGAACATTTATATTGTAATGATCTCTACCTCAGAGAGAGAGAATCAAGGAAAAAAATTTGTAGAATATTTATAAATAGTTTATTTTGGCCATTCTGTGATATGTACACACATTCTTTCATGCTTGAGAACACTTTGGAAGTGTGTAGGAAAACCGAATTAAAAGATTTATCAACTTTTTGAAGCCCCTTCATCTGGCGGAACCAAGTCTTTGAGAACTGGGCTTTATAATGAAGGAGTAGTCGGGTTGCCCTTTGGCCAGAACGTTTAACTCTACTGTGTCTTACTTCTATTTGACGCTCCACTGATCAAATGAACATTGTGATGGTTCTTTGTTCAGCGTTCAGGGAATTTGCAGATTCTCTAGTGTCTCCATTCAAATATTCAGGGAGAAGCTGAGAACCTCAAACTATTTTCAATTATGCGGGAAACGGACCAGGAAGTTTCTCACTTGTGTAATGGAGTAGAAATGATATTCATCGATGGAAAGTTGACAACTAATGAAAAATATCCAGTTGGGACTCTTCTCCCCATGTAAAAGATGTGCGAAAGAGGCTAGGGGAATTGAGGTGATTTGGACTACTTATGAAACAAAGTTCTGATACTTATTCTGCATGACTATTAATATGAAATATGGCCCTACAATGTCAAGGCTGAGTGATGCAAAAAGAAAAGACATAAAATTTTATAAACTTATTTCACTGGAGACATATTCCTGGTGCTCTAAAAGTATCATTAGGCCCTCATGTTAAATTTCCTTATAATATCGACTTCTTTAGAACTTCTTTTCCCACTGTAACCCTCAAGATCAATCCCTGTGTGAGCTGGGGCAAAAACAAAACAGAAAAGGAGGTCTGGGAGTTGGGACTATCAGAAGCATACCGTTATAACATACCTGTAGACTTCAAGAATGGCCATGTTAGAGAATGTTAGTTCTTAAGTATGGATTAATCAGCATTCATAATCATGTTTCATCATAATCCATAATTAATCATAATTCATCCCTTATACATATACTATTTTACGGAGGTTCAAAAATCTTATTTGCCATTTCTAATGCATGCCTTGTGAGATTGGCAGGACAGCACATATTCCTTTTCCTTGTCAGAGGAGAAAATTAAAGCTTACAAGGCTAAACTATTAAGATCATGTCTCAATGTTACCACTGCTGTTGTTAGGCAGCCTCTGTGTATTCGGACACATAATGACCCTATACGTACAACAGAACAAGATATGACCAGTCATGCACCATCCCCCCAAATAATTGCTGTGTTTGAGCCCGTTGTTGCAGCCAATGCCAAACCATTTCATTAAAGGTTGTCTTCTTTGTCGCTGACCTTTTACTTTATCAAACATGATGTCCTTATCCAGTGGCTGGACCCTGCTGACAACGAGTCCGAAGCGTGTAAGACAATGTCACCACCCTTGCTTCTAAGGGGCATCCTGGATGTACTTCTTCCAAAAAGATTTTCCCTTTCCAGTCCATTATCCAGTCCATATCCAAGTGGACATTGGACTCGTTACTGCTGCTGGGTGACAAAAATAAAATTAAACATTTAATATGTTTGTCAAGGCAAGGATGATATACTATACACACTTTCATCCAGTCACAATGTTATGATATTGTTTTAATGTTACTACTGTTCTTCCAAATGAATTTTTCCTGTAGTGCTCAATTTATGCTGTCCTCAGACAAGTACCAAAGACCTGTTTTATCCTGATTACGCTGTCAAGTGATGGGAAATCTGAGTTTAAAAGGACATTCGTCTTTGTTCTCTACATGTCCCAATGGGAGAGATAGCAAAATAAAGTTAAACTGCAAGATGAGGGTAACGGGCCTGATGAAGATTTGCCGTGAAGGCATGCATGTAGACCCAGGGATAAGAAGTAAAGCTTATGAGAGTTCAACTTACTCAGATAAAGGCGAATGGCAGCGAGGACTGGGCGTGGGAAGAGATACTGCAGGGCAAAGCAGGAAGCGTTCCTGGGTATTTGTGGGACTGCACATACTTTGCTAAGACTGGCTGAGGGGACTTGACAATTTTTATGGAAAATACATGCAATGAAGAAAATCATGCATGAATGTGAACATTTTTCTTGCACCAAATTAAACTACTACTACTTTGTTCTAACGTGTCTGAACCTGATCTACTTTGAATCACTAAGAAGAATAATCCATCCTTTTGAAGAGAGTCCCTGCCAGCATAACATTAATTGTGCTCAAATTGAAGTAATAAAAAGTATCAAATTTATAGTGAAAGCACTGATTCTTTACATGAAAATTTTGGGGACAATGCTCAAAGAAACTGACAATTTATAAAGGAATAACACATTTTAAGAAGGGAAAAGATGATATTGAATATGAAGCCCACAAGAACAGATTAGCCACAACAATATATGAGGAAACAATTCGTGTTGTTGATGCCCTAATTGAAGAGAACAATTAGTAGCAGCAACAATAACCAGCACCATTGACATCTCCATAGGTTCAGCTAAAATATACAACTCTGACTGAAAACAGAGCCGAGCAAACTTTCTGTTCAACAGGTGTCAAAATTATTATGCAAAAAAATCTTCGGCAGACAAGAGCAAAAAATTTGATGGATATTTTAAGCAAGTGGGATTACGATTTTGAAGCATTTCTTTGAAGAATTATAACAGGAGATGAAACTTGGCTTTACCTGTATGCACCTGAAGGTAGAGGACAAATAGGGACTACTAAGAGGTGACAGTGGTCTAGACAAAGATTATCCCTGAGCAAAGCTCAGGGCAATCTTTTTTTGGGATGCTCAGGCATTTACGGATTTTCTGAAGGGCCAAGAATGATAACATGCTTATTATGACAGTGTTGTTATGACAGAGAAAGTATCCCTGCTTTTAGCAAAGAAAAACCTTGGATATCTTCACCAGACTTTTTCTCCCCCACATCAAGGTTTCATCTCATTCTTCTCATCAAACAAGGGCAATTTTGTGGGAGTGTCCTGGAAAATCATTAGACACCCACCATACAGTATTGACTTGGTTTCTTCTAACTCCCCCGCCCTAGTCTTAAAAATCTCTAAAGGGTACATCTTTTTCTTCAGTTAATAATCTAATAAACACTGCATTGACATAGGCAAATGTCCAGGACACCGTCACTTCTTCAGGGACGGACTAAATGGCTAGTGCAATGGCTTACAAAAATGTCTTAAACTTGGTGGCGTTTATGTTGAGAAATAAATTTCTACTTTTATTTTTAAATTCCATTCTTTCATTAACTATTTAAAAAATATATTTCATATACCTGAATGAAAATTTTATATGTGTGTGTGTGTGTGTATACACATTTGAGGTGAGTCAGAACATTTAGTGGGAAAATATAAAGCATGTTAAGAGTTGTATATCTAATTTTAATAGTTATGGTAAAACATCATAAGATTTTAAGAAATGGGTAAGTGAAACTACTTTCTTTATAAAAATTTAAAGGCCTATTTTTTTACCCCCAAAGGAGTCCCTGGTACAAATGACTGAGTACTGGATAACTCACCGAAATACTGGTGGTCAGAGTCAACCCAGTAGATAGCTTGGCCATCTACTCTTCAAAGCTGACACTTAAAAATGGGACACTTCCTTATCCAGATGTAAATACAAGTACCTTATGATCCAGCAATCTCTCTGCTGGGCATGTACTCTCAAGAAATCAAGCCTACAACACGAACAGACATATGCACACCTCTGTTTATTGCAGCAACTTCCATAATAGCGAAAACACAGAAACAACCAAAAACCTCAACTATGCATGAATGAAGAAACCAGCTCGGGTGCATTCTTTCTCTGGGATTTTACACATCAACAAAAACAATGACAACACAAGACGTGGACAAGCTAGAGAACATTATGTTTAGCTAACTGAATCCTAGATAAAGATTTCATATCACCATTGTTATAAGAAAAAAACAAGGAGGAAGAAACACAGTTTACTCTCAGATACTTATAGACAAGAATTTGCTGCCTGCTAGAAGGCCAGAGATAGCGGTGGGGAAAGGAAGAGGGGAGGATTGAGAGGGTGGGGAGGATGAAAACAGTTCCCGTATGTATGGAGGGTTTCATGTTCTTGCTGTTGATTTCATTTCTTGAGATGGACTCCGTAAATATCTATAGTATATTTCTTTTAAAAACTTTCAGATCCCTTTTCCTTCAAACCTAAATAGTGGTTTGAGTAGCTTAAAAACAAACAAACAAACAAACAAACAAAACCAGAAGAAAAGTAAAATTGAAATTGACTTAGAGTCTTTAGTGACAAACAAGTTCATCTAAAAAAAAGTAAATAAGAAGAAAAGTGACAGCCGCTGAAAACTCTTTGGAGCATATGTGTATGCGACACACTAGTTATAATCGATTACTCCCCAGCTGATAGAGTAAGCCACAAACCAAATCCATTGCCACGAGTGAACTCAGATTCATAAAAACCCTATGGGACACGTTAGAAACATCTCCCTCCCTCTTTGACTTTCTGAACCTGTAATTTTTAATTTTCTTTCTTTCTTTTAATAGTTTCTTCTTAATGTTTCTAAATTACACTATCATGCTACTATCTACTTGCGTTGTTGACTTAAACCAAAGCTGCCCCTTTGGCTCGCCTATGCTGTAAGTCTCTCCCCACTCTCCCTCACCCGATGTCCTCTTAGTGATCTTAAATTAAGGTATCCTTGCTACATTCTAAGGAAGACACTGACAGGATTCACCTGTAAGTGTGAGTAGACTTCATTGTGGATGCCATCCTGCTGGGTATTAAATGAGCCTGCTGAGGCGCTGGAGAAGGGATCTCAAAGCCAGTGGGAGTCAGGCGTGGAGCATGTCTTCTGGACCCTGAGGTGCTTGTGCAGTGTCCCCATAGAAGGTAGCTGTGGCACCAGAGGAGTGGCAGAGAAGTAGCAGAACCAGGAACCAGAGCCTGAAACAGAGTGGACTTCCTGGCCCACAAAGCAAGTAAAGTTAGGTGCTTTGGGGTAGAAGGCTGGCTCATGGAGTGTGGTAGCCGTGGGCACTTAATTAAGGAGCTGAATTTACCGACTCATCATGGAGTTGGAGGTAAATGTCATTGGATTGGGTTTATAGTGGAATGGCTTGCCATGTTGGCATTTATTAGCAGCCTGGAAAATTGTCGTTACATGCCTGATGGAAGAATTATTTTCTGAGTACTTTTCACCTGTATCATAGCCTATTAACATCATTAATAAGCATTTTGATCACAACTATTGTCTGTGAGTTTTGTGTGGCTATTGAAATGAATTATTAAATTCAGTATATGAAAAAGTATTGTGTATGACAGAACAGTTGGACAGTTTCATCATTATTTTTTTAGGGATGCCTAGTATTCCATGTATATGCTAAAGTTTTATTTATCGATTCTTCCTTGGTTGGGTATTTAGATTGTTTCCATCTTCTTGCTATTATAAACAGTACTGTGATAAACATGGGTGCATAGATATCATCTTGTGTTTTGCTCCTTATTTCTTTATATATTGAATGGAGATATTATTGCATTATATGGTACTTTGTTTCCCATTTGTTTGATAAAGAGTTGTACCATTTTCTACAATGGTTGTACAAGTTTTATACACCCATCAGTCTACGAAGGTTCTAATCTCTCTACATCCTCTTTAGCATTTTTTATTTTGTGTTTTTGTTATTGAAGTGTACTCTGAGTGCTGGTGTGAGGTGGTATTTCATTGTTGTTTTGATTTGCATTTCTTGAATGCCTAGTAATAATGAACATTTCTTTATATGTTTGTGGCCCACAAGGATGTCAACTCTTCTCTGAATGATTGATAAAATTTCCTGATCAAGCTGGTCCTAAACTTTTTGTTGTTGAAAAATGTTAAACCATACGATCTAATCTTTTATTATAGGTCTGATAAGCTTTTCTATATCAATCTGTGTTCATTTACATAGGTAGTATTTTTTAGAAATTTGTCCATTTCTTCTAAGTTTCCAAATTTCTAGACATACACTCTTCATGATATTGTATAATCTTTTTTATTTTGGGTGGTTCTGTTGTGATGTTACCCATTTCATTTCCTATTCATGATATTTGTATCTTCTTTTCCTTTGTTAAATTTACCATTGTTTTACCAATTTAGTTAATCCTTTCAAAAATGGAACTCAAACTAGATAGGGAAGTGAGAGCTGAGATGTGGTCAACTGCAGGTAAAAGGGATATTGATACTGTACTTAAGGGCTGGAGATAAATTCAAGTAGAAAGGGGAAGAAGTTTGAAAATTATAGGCTTTTGAAAGATGACAGCCTAGTTAGATAATAATCTATATCTACCCTCCACAGCAAAGATCTGAAGTAAATGGACAAGAAACAAAAACCTGGAGTCCTGAATTTCCAGAAAGGAGAGATGAATGGGCCAAACACTGACTTGGAAAATTAAAGGGAGGCACTTATACAAAGATATCGGGAAGGGTATCAAATTATCAGTGAGTCATCTACCTGCTAAACAACCCCTCTCACTGTGTTGCATGGCCTTTGGACCTCCTAAGAGAGAGAAGGTTAAGATACTCCCCACAAACTGTATAAACAGAGAAATACTAGGAATAAAGGAAGGAAGAAAATACACAAACAAAATTAACTCCGCACAGAAAATGATGACACAAAAAAGAAATCAATTTCACAACAGAAAAGCACGCCACAGAAAGATAGCCATAAAATTGTACCTCTCAATAACAACATGGGTGCCCGGTGGCATAGTGGGTTACACATTGGGCTGCTAACTGCAATATCAGCAATTCAGAATCACCAGACACTCCAAGGGTAAACGGCGAGGCTTTCAACCCTGGTAGAAAGTTACAGCCTTGAGAATCCTCAGAGGCAGCTCTACTCTGTTCTGTATGGTTGCTCTGAGTGAATTTGTTTGTGGTTTTGTTTTGGATAGATAGCACTTCTGAATATAAATGGATGAAACTCGTCATTCAAAAGACAGAGACTAGCAGAATGGATCAGAAAACAAAACCTATTAATATGTGGCTCTTGGTTTGGTTCTTGTTAGTTGCCATATGAACAGAAAGGCTCATAAAATGCATATTCTATAAGTGGTGTAATATTTCTAAATAATAGGAGTAGGTTTATGTTTTTCTTTCAACAGGCCTTAGTATAATATAAAGTATTTTAAACCTTCATCCTTTTCTCCAGTAACAAAGGACTCAGAGAAACTACTACCGCAGTTAAGAGGACTTAGTGAATGAGAAAAGAAGAATCCTAACAAAATTGCTGAAACACTTCAAAGTATTCAGAGGGTTTCACACAAGTTTAAGTGTGTCTCTGCAGAGCGAATAAGGAAGACCAAAGAAGAACCAATGAATTTGAATTGTGGTGCTGGCAAAAAAAAAAAATTGAAGGTACCGTAGACTGCTAAAAGGACAGACCAATCTGTTTTGAAAGTACGGCCAGAGAGCTCCTGAGCGCCAAAGAAGTGGAGACTTCATCTCACTCACGTTGGATATGTTGTCAGCAGAGCCCAGTCCCTGGAGAAGGGCATCAGTTCCTTGGGATGGAAATAAAGGAGAGGGGCAGCAAGAAAGAGGAAGGCCCTCAAGGGTCTGGATTGGCACTGTGGCTGCAACAATGGGCTCAGGCAGAGGTACAGTGGTGAGGCTGGCTCGTCCTGCGGTGCGGAGGATAACGATGGGTTAGAAGCAACTTGATGGCGTCTAACAGCAGCAACAACCGTAGATTCTCAGCGACCTCATGGAGATCTGGAAACCTCACTGTTTCCCTACATTTATTCTGATAATGAAAAAGGCACAAAAATAATACAAGTTCATAAAAATTCATAAAGGAGAAAATGTGATATAAAAACTGAAAATGACTTACTTGTTCCCAGATATAATCTACTATTTAAATATTGGATGTATATGTTCATGCTATACATATACCAGACCAAACCAAATCCATCATCTCATCAATTCTGATTCACATATAATGTGTTATATGTATGTTTATACACATATGACATACATACATACCCAGAAATATATGTAATGTATACACATTATATTTTACCACATGTAAATATAATATGTATAATATACACATATGTATAGTATCTATGATATATACACATATATATGTGAGATGTGTGTTTATGTGTGTGTGTGTGTGTGTATATGGAGAGAGAGAGAGAATAATACACCATTACGTCATTAAGGATCCTAGAAGTTAAATTATTGGGTTCAAGTATAGTTCTAAGTGCTAAGTACACACAAAATTTCTCTACAAGAACACATTTTGTTAGCATTGTCTTTGCTCCTGGATATTGTATAAATATTTGTAGCAACATCATTGAAATAATTTTCTCAAAGACTGAGTAAAATATATCAGAGAGATAGCTCTTTTTGTATAATGAAATTGAATACAGTGGGTGGTTGTTTAATAACTTTTGATATTTGAGTAAGTTTTATTACATTAGTATATTGTTAGTATTGAGGGAGGTTTTCCCTTTAATATATTTAAAGAGAATATTCTTGAGGCCCGTACTAGGCAATTTATATGAGGAAACTTCAAAGAAGTCATGAAAATGTTGAGTTCAAAGATGATGGGATTTTTCCACAAACTTGAAGCCTCCTTGTCTGTCTTAGTCTGTTTAATTCAACACACTCAGGGAAGACAAACCATTATCCTAATTTTCACAGAACAATAGAAGTTCAGATATGTCAAATAACTTGCAGAAATTACTGTTTAAAAAAACTGCATTAAAAGAGAGTTCTGATAAGCAATTCTGTAAAAGTAGCTACCATAATGTACATTTCTATTTCAAATTTCTGAGGTCAGAATATATCATTTATAATCAATATCTTTTTGGAGATTTATATATAGCAGTGGTAAGTTTTGTCCCCATTGAAGAGAACTAAATAAGATACCACTTCCCGAGAAGTACATAAAGAGAAATGTTTCTTTATCTTCTGTTAGAGTAGGGATGCTGGTTTGTTTATATCTTGTTATTACAGTAAAGCTTTGGAGACGTAAGCACTGCCTTTCCTGTGGAAGGAAAACTTGTTCCAAGTTGAGTGCTAAAATCAAAGAACTACGGCCCACGCCTGCTGTTTTCAATTAGCATGCCAGTCCCAATGGCATGTCCGGCAGACGGTGCTTTATTAGGGGTTGGTCATCTCCTCCTCCAAGCCACGTGAGCAGCCTGCGGTTCTACATGCTTCCCTTGACCTTCCAGTCCCTCTGGAATTGTGTGACTGCTGGAAGCTGAAGCCACAGCTGCCTGCCACTTGACTCCCTGCGCTCGGTCTGCTCTGTTCTTTCCCCTTGGGACAGAGAGTGAGAAAGCAAATTGATGGAAAGAACTGTCTCTTTCATGAAATGAAATCGTTCCTCTTCCTTGCGCATGCTTGGGAGTGGCATGAATGAACAGTACCCTGGACAACACTTGGAAGGTGGTCCCTGCAAATGCTCTGCACAAGGCAATTAGCGGAAGTGGCTCTAGACGGTTTCGGACGAGAGCAAAACCAAAAACCAAGCTCTCTGCCATCGAGTGCTTGCTGACTCTTAGTGACCCTCTGTGGGCTTTCTGAGGCTGTAACTAGTTACAGGAGTCGAAAATCAAGTCTTTCTCCTGAGGAGCGGCTGGTTGTATCCAACTGCCGAACCATACAGATATTAGCCTCACCACCAAAGCTCCTTTCAGATGAGAACAAGGATGCTTAAATGCTTGGCACACAGGACTCCTGAGAAAAATGAGCAAACCTGGGATGTACCCTAAAAAAAGATAAGGTTGAGGTTTGATTTAAAAAGCAACTCTGGAGCAGGAAATGTCACTGTATTCGGAATGAGGGTCAGATGGTCTCAATCTCACCAGAGGACAGAGCAGGGACAAAGAATGACCTTAGAGAAGAAGACAGAATTTCATGATAGTGGTTAAATACTGGAATGGGGTGACCAATGAGGCTGTGGAAATCTCCATAAAAATAAAACCTTTTAAGTTGTTTTGCCTAAAACTGAAGAGATTAATAAACATGTTTTAGGATAGCCTTGGAGAGGATTCCTGTAAGTATCAGAGCTTTTTGGTAAATACAGAGAAAAGGTCCTTGGAAGCGTCTATGAAAATAACCGTAGGCCCCACACTTAGTAGCATCTGCCTGGATAGTACAGAGTTAAATTTCCCTTGTTTTTCTCCTCTACTCTCTTCCGTTCCTCACATATGCTTATAAGCATATGAATTACAGTGACAGCAGGAGCGTAACATTCCTTTAATTTCACCCTCCTACTCGTGACTTTGTTCTATCTCTAGGTTTGAGACAGAAATGTGTATTACCTGATGTAAACTTATCTTAATGCCTTAGCCTTTTGAGGTGGACTAACTTTATGTTTAGGCAGTTTTAAGAGAGTCAATGAACTGATATTAGACATTTTCCTATTATTTTACTTGAGTGTAAAGAAAGAAAGTTCTTGAGGTATATGTGATTCTTTTATTTGTCATTTATTTGATATAGCCATTTCACATGAAGATCCTAAAAATTGTCAATTTACCTCTAAAATGGAGCTATCCATAAAACCCAGGTATGTCATCTCACCAAAACATTAACAAGCAAACTGATGTGAAGTAGTCATTATGTAGTTAGAATAAATAGCATTGCAATTTATATTTCCTATGCTCCAAATCAAAGGTAGTGTTTTAAGTAGTAAAATGACCATGAAAAAGAAACTGTTGGCTAATTGCTGCTGATTACTCCAGTGTTAGCTGATTAGTGAGTAGTAAAATAGTTATATATTTTGATCAGTTAAACTCATCTATGTATCTTTTAATCAACTAAATTAAAGTTATGTTTAATAATTTGGCATCATTTGGTGAAACTTTTATCCTATTTGATAAAGAAATGTTAGTCATAAGAAAACAAATTGATAGTACTCATACGTAGAGGTTGCACACAGCTGTCTCCTCCTCATGGCCTCATGGTTAAAGCTGCTTGCTGTGATGACGTGGTTTGGTGCTAACATGCACTTCAGTAAATTTCAAATAATAAATAATGTTTCTAGAAATGGAAAGACATTTGTGTTTCCTTCATCTCTCCGTTCTTATAGTAAACGGGCTGCTGTTGAGTCAATTCTTGATTCGTGGCAACCATATGCCACAGTTCATCATGATCACTCATGACTTTTCTTTGGCTGCTTTTGGAAGTAGATTGCCAGGTCTTTCTACCTAGTATGTCCAAATCTGCAAGCTTCACTGAAACGTACATGTAACTACTGACAGAGAGGTGTGCCTGCACATGGTGTGTACTGACCAGGAACTGAACATGGGCTTTCCTCATGGAAGGCCAAAATTCTACCACTGTTTTGTCCTAAAGAAGTTTAAATCGAAATCCCATAAGTTTGTCAGCTTTTCTGTTGGCCAGTAGTTAGTAAAATAAAAAGAAAAGAAAAGAGAGATGTGAGGAAGAAGTATAAATAGCTAATTTAACCATATTTAATTTAAAAGACCAATATGTTAAAGAATCATGGAGATTGATAACTTGTAATCACCATATCAGAAACTGTGGTGCTCTCAAAGTACTTAAGTCCCAGAAGCAAAAATGAGAGTTATAATGCATTGAGTGTACCTTGAGAACAATATCAGATTATTTTATGTAGTGGGTTCATATCTTCATGAACATTAATAATAATTCCCTAGGTCATAAATATGGATACATGTATAAGTACTCATAAATATATGGTTATATTTTATCAAGTTATTGATAATACAAAGTTGGAATGATTATTGTAGCCTTGGTTAGAAAGTCTACCTTCCAATTATACCAAGTGAAAGAGTAATGAGACCACATTTACAGTAAGTAACATTTACTTAGTTTCTATTCAAGCGCATTCTATATTCAAGTAAAATTAATATAAAACCTACTGCCATTGAGTTGGTTTGGCTTATAGCAACCATATATAGGTTTTCTGGGAGCAGATACCCTCATACTTGTGGGAGCAGATAACCTCATCTTTCTCCTGCAGAGCATCTGGTGCCAACTTTACAGTAAGCAGTCCAATGCATACCCCATAGGACCATGTGTTCGTCAGGATTCTCTAGAGCAGTGGTTCTAAACTTTCCTCATGCCGTGACCCTTTAATACAGTTCCTCATGTTGTGGTGACCCCAAACCATCTGAAATATGTGTTTTCTGCTGGTCTTAGGTGACCCCTGTGAAAGGGTTGCTTGACTCCCAAAGGGGTCATGACCCCTGTTAAAGGGTCATTTGAACCCCAAAGGGGTCATGACCCACAGGTTGTCATTCGGCCCCCAAGGGGTCGCAACCCACAGGTTGAGAACTGCTGTTCTAGAGAAACAAAATCAGAACACTTATGATTCTAGATAGATGGATAGATAGGTAGGTAGGTAGGTAG
>NW_022107431.1:53665308-53669415 GCF_000313985.2 Echinops telfairi | reverse complement strand
GTAGATAGATGATTGATAGATGATAGATAGATAGATAGATAGATAGATAGATAGATAGATAGATAGATAGATAGATAGACAACATGAAGAAATAAACAGCTAATTAGTCCACACAGAAGTACAGAGGGCTCAGTTCAACTCACTTCCGTGAGACAGTTAATATACTGGCAGTCCTTCAACTCACAAGGGCTGCTGGGTGCAAGTCATGGAAGCAGACAGCTGAGTCTTCTGTAGAGCAATACAGGCAGTCCAAACACAGGCAGAAAACAGCAGGGTCGGTCACTAACAGTCAGCCAGATAACAGGGGCCAATAGTACCCAGCTCAAGTGATGTATATACCAGCAGTGTGGCGAAGCACATCTCAAAGGAACTTCAAACTGTAGTGACAAGGTCCATGGGTTGGGTGTACCAGAGGTAGTGTAGCTCACAGTTGAGGAAGAGAACTAGCTTAAGGCAGCCACACACTGGTCTGATCATCAGAGAGCAAGAGACAGAAAGGAGAGGCTCGCCGAGCCATTTATCTCTTTGGCCTTCAATTAAACTGCAATCTTAGTAATCTCACATGTGTTTATTGGCCAGGGAATCACAGACCACAAGGGATCTTTAGTGATATTAATATATGTCCTCTAAAAAACTAGCTTTTTTTCTGTGTTCCACACAAAAGAAGATGTAGTGAACTATCTCAAAGGAAACAAACTAGCAAACTTTATGAATGTTTAACGATAAATCATATATACTGAGAAGGGTCTTGGATAGAGTGGATACAAAAGAGGAAGGAGGGAGGGGGGAAAAGTGGGTTCCAGAATTCCCAGCCTGAGAGACAAGGACACACTCCATGTCCCTGAAGGCAGCCCAAAGTTGAATGGAAAGTCACTGAGGGAGAAACAATGATTTATATAAGTAGCTGTTGAGTTTCAGGTGATAATATCGTTTTCCCAACATACACAAACTTACACACACACACACACACACACACACACACACACCTCATAGGACATAGGAAATGAGAATTCAACAACAGGTGAGAGGTCAGAGGAAATCATTGAAGAAGTAGAGTATGTAAGACCATTAGATAGGAGAAGATGCTTTCTGAGTCAATACTTGTATATTTGGCTACTGGTCAAATACTGACAAGCAAATAACTAGAAAAATAAGAGAAAAGATAAATGGAGCAGTGCATAAGTAAATGGAGACATGAAATGAAAGATGTTTATAGTAATATAAATGTTTTAACTCTGTAAGTCTGTTTTTTTCCGCTTTCACATGTTTCTCCATACAATCTTCGCTTTAAAATTACCCTCTGTAGGAGGATTGAACAAATATTTGTGTTATATGACAACATAGTATTATAAATTGATCTTTTAAAAGCCTACTACCTTGAGTTAATTCAAACTCATAATGATTGTAAAGGATAGATTAGAACTGCTCTCTAGAATGTGTGAAACTTCAGATCTTTATGGAGATGAACGGTCTCATTTTCTGATGGGTTTGAACCACTGAGCTTTCAGCTAGCAGTCCAACTCTTAACCCCTGAAATCACCAAGAATGTATATTTTTACTAATTCATATTTTATAAAGTTGTTAAGATATTAAGTCCTTTATTCAAAATAATCATTAAGAAATGCAAAGAAGTGACCTAAACTGTCCAGAAATATGTTTGTGATTGATCCATGTAAAATCAGATTTAATTTGTTTCAGTTGGACTCTGAAAATGCCTAAGCTATGTTGTATATATTGTACTTAAGAAAAATGTCTAAAGGTAAAAATGAAATTACTCATGAATATTTTTTCAAATCTGTGGTTTTTATCAGAAGTTTCCACTGGCTTTGCTTCAATTCAGTAATAAAATAATTTATGACAAAATGAATTCTCTAAATATAGTAATTAACCTGATTATAAATTTTTTTTCTTGCTCACTTAAACCATTCCTATTTAGTTTCCTAATTTTTCAATATACATATACTTCTGTGATCATTTTATTTAGAAAGTTGCATTAACAAATTTCAGTCATTTGCTGTTGTTTAAAATGTTTAAGCTGTTATTAGATAAATAGAACCAGAACAAATTCTGCAATAAAAAATTTAAATAAGGTGAAACTTTTCCTTGAATATATTTTATGATTTAGTCCATGTTTCCCATTTGACAGTTTGGGGGTGAGTTTTGGCTGGCCATACTTAGTTATGTTCTATGGGAACCATGTGGTACTCAGTAGTTTCTAAGACTTTTGACCCTAAAATCAGCTCAACTTGGGTTTTTATGAGGTTCTATTTTTCTTGGAATGGACATATAAATCCATATTTGCATGTTTTAAAGATTTGCCTGGTTATGTTTTATGGTACTGAAATGCCATTATGTACAGAATTAATAAAAACATTCCCAGTGGACTACTACATTTTACAGATGCCCAGATAGCTTCAAAATGTGTTTTGTATTTTTTGCCTACCCACGTTAATACGTTATTTAGCAATTTACCCTCACCCACTTCCTTCCCCTACTATCAAAGAATGTTTTCTTTAGTATGGAAACCTTTTCTTGACTTTTTATAATAGTGGTCTCATACAATATTTGTTCTCTTGTGATGGGCTTCTTTCACTTAGCATAATTTCCTCCAAGTTCATTCATGCCATGAGTTATTTCACTGATTCATCATTCTTTAACATCACATAGTATTCCATTATGTGTATGGACTCTAACTTACCAATTCTTCCATTGATGGGGATTTAGGTTGTTTCCAACTCTTTACTGCCGAGAATAGTGCTGTGATAAATGTGAATGTGCACATATCTATTTAAGTTGAAGTTTCTATTTCTCTAGGATATATATCAAGTAAAAGGATTGCTGATCATACAGTATTTCTATTCCCAGCCTATTTTGATTCTTCCTCTGAACTAAGACCTCCTGTTGGCTTCCAGATATCATGATGCAACTGTGAGGGTCATAAGGGTAGTCTCCACGTAGGGACAGCTCACTCCATCATGTGGTGTCCAAAAGGAGTGATAAAAATGGTAAAACTAAAGGCAAACAGCAGCAACAGTGACAGTAACAACAAATCTAAATAAAAAGAAGATACTTGTGACCAACCACATGAACAGGAACTCCACATTCTCTTCAACACACCAGTTAGCAGCAGTTGGCTTTCTTAGTCACTAATGTAAGTTAGTAAAATCCCACCTACCTTTCCCAAAGTTGTGTTGTGTTCACCAGTGTTTAGGTGTGAAATATGCCATCTCTGGTCAAAATGGGTTGTGGAAAGTTGGGATTATTTCCCCCATTTGTGCTTTGTATCTTTCTGCTAGTGGTTTACCAAAACATCAGAATTACCACAAGAGAAAAAGAAACAAAAAGGGCTGCTCTTTATTCCCTAGAGTCCTATCCTGTGGCTGAATTTTGTGGGCATCTGGGTGTGTGGGTATTAAGGTTAGTGTCTCCAATGTGGTACCTGGCAGTTCACCAATACAAAGGAAATAGAAGGGGACAAGCAGTAGCGAAAAAATAAATAAATAATACCCATCCACACAACTGTTTTTTGCTCCAGCATAATTCAGGAAGTCTGGATACATGTAGGTGGCCCCAATCTTTGCCATCTGGAGTGCATGACCGGGCACAAAATATCCTGCCATGGTAAACCCAAGATGTTTCACACACCCCTTTGTTAGTTTCTACACGCCTCCTGTTCTTGGCAGCATTCCTGCCTGGCAGCGCCCTTTGTTAGGTTGTCCTCACTGGAGAGGCACAACCAGCAGCTGGGTGCACCAAGTTCGGCCAAATTACCCCAGTTACCTGAAGAGCTTGGCGAACTAGGGAGGTTGCACACCTCTCTTTCATCACCTTTGCAATGGTGGCAGAATTGTTTTGCTAGTAGTTTACCTGAGTAGTTGTACTTTATAACCACTCAGAAAATTTAGTTTCTGGCAAGAAATAAATCTCTAGTGGTCACTTGTGCATTTTGTTTGCTGATTTCTCCATAGGTGTGTTAAGCCCACTTATCTACCCTTTTCTCAGAGATCCAGGGCTCCACATTTCTCTTCTGCCTGCACTTTCTGGCTTCTTTGTTGAGGTAGTTTATTGTGCCAACCTCGCTGATAAACACATGTGGGGTTAATTGAA
>NW_022107431.1:53661563-53662906 GCF_000313985.2 Echinops telfairi | reverse complement strand
GCCTGGAGGGTGAAGGGAATGTGGAGTGGAAGGGGGGAACCAATGACAAGAATCTAGGTATTGCCTCCTCTCTGGGGAAGGGACAGCAGAGAATAGGGTGGGGGAGACATCAGACCGTGTAACTTATGACAAAACTATAATAAGTTGTGAATTATGAAGGGTTCATGAGAGAAGGGGTGCGGAGGGAGGGGGAAAATGAGCAACTGATATTAAGGGCTGAGGTGGAGGGCAAATGTTTTAAGAATGATGAGGGCAGCGAATGTACATATGTGCTTGACACAATGGATGTATGGATGGATTGTGATGAGAATTGTACGAACCCCAATAAAATAATTTTTTAAAAATGACACCATGGAAAATCATTAGCCAAGCTTTTTTGCAACTTTTTAAGGTAGAATTTAAATGCAGTTTCAGGCACTCTCAAAAAACAATATCTGTTTCTGACTGACTGATTTTGACTGCAATGAAAATCTCAGGAAAAAGAAAAAAATGAAAAGAAAATCTCAGGGTGGAAATTTCCTGTGCAGACAGCAGGTCAGGCTAAATTAGATCTATCACTCCTGGGGGGATGGCAGGAATTAAAAATGTAACTGGATTTATTTCGCATTAGTTATGTATCCATAAAGCGTTGAAGAGTAGCACTCTAATTTCCCAGTTTAAGAAAAAAAAAGTAGATAAAGTTTTCCACTCAGCTTCTCATAGCAGGGTGGAAACAAATGGATTTCCAGAATGTAGCTTCCATTGCCTTGCAGCGTGTTTTAGAAATGCTCTTTTCCTTTTCTTTTTAAACAAGAGAAACAAGTTGCCTTTTCTTTAATATATTTTCCAAATCCTTATTATCTTTTCCATGGCATGTGATCAGGATATCAAAAGCAGATATATTGTACTCTATAAATGGAAGTCTAACATTTAAACCTAATTGAGATACATGCAGAATTTCACTGGAAAGGGTGATTCATGCAGACAGAACCACAGCCATTTGTGCCTACCATTCCTCCTTGCATGTATCTTTGCTTAAGAAAACGAAAATAAACAAGTTCCTTGGCTAAGACAAGTTCCACCACCCCCCCACACACACAATGAACATCAGTGAACAATTTAAAAACTAAAATTTTACTATGGGGAACAGCAATCCCTTTAATTGAGTGCTGGAGAGGCCAATGATTGACAGCAAAAAAGTGCTTTGGTCCTTCTGCTTTTTAGATGGCTTTTATGCATCTCTCAACCTTTAAAAAGAAAAGTTCTCTTTTGTGTGCCTTTCCTACCATCATTCATAACTTTTCTTTTGTTCATCTCTTCTTTTTGACTTTTCCCCATCCACGCTAACTCTTCATCAGCTAATG
>NW_022107431.1:53655046-53661434 GCF_000313985.2 Echinops telfairi | reverse complement strand
CATCTCTTCTTTTTGACTTTTCCCCATCCACGCTAACTCTTCATCAGCTAATGCTATGCAAATGCTACACTGTAGTCTATCCAAAGTGTACTGCCTGCTCATCTCAGTGTTTGTTTTCCGTCTCGGTTTCATGGTCCTCACAGATGGTAAAGAATAAAAGCAGAAAACTTGCTTCTTTAAGCCTTGCTGCACAATAGTATATAGATTGACCAAAAAAAGCTACATGAAGAAGCCCAGAATAAATGAGAAGGGAAATAGAGGCCCCCCGATGCTCATTTACTCCCAGGCACAAGGTAGGAGGGAGAACAGAGAATGATAAACAAATGTATCACAGTGATGAATACAGAGGGATATTGTCAAATTCATCAATCCAGCAATTCTTAATCCACCTAGGCTGCACAGTCAATTGCTGTGATAAGCCATCCGTGTTGTGTGTTACAATGGGTATCATTTCAGATAAATCAGTGTTCTTTTAATTCGTGGAAATTATTTGTGTGCATTTTATTAGCCCCAGTTCTTACTGCCTATCCCAGATAAGGAAAATAAACTAAACCCACTGTCAGTGATTCGATGCCAACTTATAGCACCCTAAAGGACAGCATCAAACTGCCCCTGGGAGTTTCCAAAACTGTAGCTCTGTACCGGAGGAGAAAGTGCATCTTTCTCCTTCGGAGGGACTAGCGGTTTCAAGTGCTGACCTTGGGGTTAGCAGCCCAACATGTAATTACTGTGCCACCAGGACTCCTAATCACAGATAAACATGTAGGAGTAATTCACACAAATATCCATCTATATAGACATTTTCCTCTCATTGAAACAGGCTTCCAGAATATCCTTATATACTATGATGACTTTCCTCTTGTATCTCTACCTAAGTTGTTTTCTTAAGTAAAGCATACAATGAAGTAAGTCTCAGAAAAGAAGATGAGAAATGGGGAATGCATAAAGGTGGGTGTCAGGTACACTGCAATCATTAATCTTGGGTGGTAACCACTGTGAGATTGTTTAAGCTGCAAGGACAAAAATCTGCTATTGCTGCCCAGTCTTCAGCGAGTCCAAAAGAGCTGTCCTAATGATATACATTCCCACCCCATCCTAAATCTGAGTGCTTAAAAGGTATAGGTTTAGCTGGTGAAAATAATTCATACTTATAAGATAACACTAGTGAAGAAGAATAATAACTTGACCCAATATATATTCAATACCTGGTGCAATGGCAACAATGGTGGGCCATATGTGACCTTCTCTGGCTTCCTCATTGCCGTGAATCGGGTCAGACATGCCTGTATAATGCATCCTTCCTCACCCTTCCTGACTCCAACCATTCCTTGCACAACCTTCAATATCTCTATTGGGTTTGATAATTTGTTGTAATGGCCACACAGAACTCACAGACAATACTCACAGTTAGGAGGTTCATTGCTGTTTTTGTTAGCAGACATCAGTTAGTTCTGTCCCACAGTGACCCTGCGCACTATAGAACTAAACACTGCAGTGTCCTGTGCCCACCTCATGACTTAGCCCCATGGGGCAGCCAATGTCATCCCATCCCATCCAGGACCTCCTTCTTTTCCGCTGACCCTTCATATTATCGAGCATGATATCTTTCTCCAGGGAGTGTGCTCTCCTGAACAGCATGTCTAAAAGATGTCAGACAAAGGCTTGCCATCCTTGCCTCTAAGGAGCCCTCTGGGTGGACTTTTCCCAAAACAGCTGGTTGGTCCTTTTAGCACCCCATGCTACTTTAACGTTCTTCTCCAGCACCACAATTCAAATGTCTAGATTCTGTTTTGTTCTTCCTTATTCAAGCTTCAACTTTCATTTGCACATGAGACAATGAAAATGCTGTTTGGGATGAGACCCACCTCAGTCCTCAAAGTAACATCCTTGCTTTTCAATACTCTGAATAGGGCTTCTGCAGCAAATTTACCTAATGCAACCTGTCTTTTGATCATAACTGCTGTTTCTATGAGCCTGATTGTGGATCCAAGCAAGACAAGACCCTTGACAATCTCAAACTTTTCCCCATTGACCACGATGTTTCCTTTTGGTCCATTTGTAAGAATTTTGATCTTCTTCACATTGAGTTGTAATCCATACTAAAGGCTGTGATCTGTCCTCCTCACGTTTAGCAAGCCAGGTTGTGCCATGTGCTGACCTCAGTTGTAAATATGACTTCCTCCAAGTCTGATGCTGCATTCTTCTTCATATATGCCAGCTTCTTTGAGAATTCGCTCAGCATATGGTATTTCAGAAACAAGTATTTCCTGACATTAAACCATGCAGTATCCCCTTGTTCTGTTTGCACAACTTCCTCTTGATTCATGTACAAGGTCCTCATGAGCACAATGAAGTGTTCTTGAACTCCCATTCTTCTCAAGATTCTCTACAGTTTATTAGGGTCCACACAGCCAAATGCCAGTGCACAGTCAACAAAACACAGTAAAGGCCTTTTGGTATTCTCTTCTATTGGCCAAGCTCCATCGGACATCAGCAGGTATTAAAAAGAGAGGAAATAAAGATCCAGGTGAATATCAAAAGAGGCTCTGAAACTTGTTCTTAGTCATAATCATTAAAGTAAATGGAAGAAATGATGAGGTTAAAGATCCAAGCAGATAATTCCAAAAGGCAGCTCAAGAAGACAATGCAAATATTGTAATAAAATATGCACAGGCCTAGGGTTGGAAAACCAAAAAGGAAGAACACACACCCTATATCTTAAACTGAAAGAACTGAAGAAATAAATTAAAGCCTGGAGTTTAAATATTGAAAGATTCTATGGCAAAATATTGAATGATGCAGAAAATATTAAAAGAAGAGAGACAGAATACACAGTCACTGTACCAAAAAAGCATGTCAGCATTCCACCATTTCAGGAGGTAGCATATGAGCAAGAATCAATGGTACTGAATGAAAAAGTATGAGCTGTACTCAGGGTGTTAACCAAAACTAAGGCTCCAGAAATTGATGGAACAGCCACTTAGATGTTTCAACCAGCTGATGAAACACTAGAGACACTCATTTGTCTGTGCCAGGGTTTGGAAGACAGCTAACTGAGAGAGATCCGTGTTTGTACTCATTCCAAAGAAAGGTGAACCAACAGTATGCTCAAAATAGAAAATAATATCATTATTATCACATGCAAGTAAATTTTCCTGAAAACCATCCAACAGTTGCCAAAGTACATTGTGAGCAAGCTGCCAGAGGTTCAGGCCAGATTCAGAAAAGGACTTGGAATAATGGCTATCATTTCTGATGTCAAATGTATCTTGGCTCAAAGCAGAGAATATCTGAAAGATGTTTACCTGTGTTGTGTTGACTATGCAACAACATTTCATTGTGTGCATCATAACAAACTATGGTTAGTCTTGAGAGGAATGGGCATTCCAGAATATTTCATTGGATGGGTGCTGTAGTAGTTACACGTTGGCTGTGATCTGCAGTTCAAAACTACCAGCAGTCCTGCAGGAGAAAGACGAGGCTTTCTACTCCCGTAAACAGTGAGACTCTCAGAAACCCACTGGGGACAGGTATGAGTCAGACATGCAGTGAGTTAAGTTTTGGGGTGTTTTTTTTTTGTCATTTTACTAATGTGAAATTTATGCATGTGTCAAGAGGCAGTTGTGCAGAAAGAACAAGAGAACACTGCATGATTTAACATCAGGAAAGTGTGAGGCAGAGTTGTAGCTTCTCACCATATTTGGTCCATCTGTATGCAGAGCAAGTAATTAGAGAAGGGAGATTATATGAAGAAGAGTGTGGCATCAGGATTGGAGGAGGGCTTATTAACAACTGCAATATACAGATGACACAACCTTGCTTGCTGACAGTGAGGAGTGGTTGAAGCACTTGGTAATGAAGATCAGGGATGACTGTCTTCATTATGAATGGCAATTTAATGTAAAAGAGACCAAAATCCTTACATCAGGACCAATATGTAACACCATGCTAAGTGGAAAATTGATTAAATACTTAAGGATTTTATCTTGCTTGGGTCCACAATCAATGCTCATAGAATCAGCAGTTAAAAGATCAAAGGACTAAATGCCGTGGTTAAATCTGTTGCTGAGACCTCTTTAGATAGTTGGAAATCAAGGATGTCACATTGACATCTAATATGTGCTCCCTGCCCCCCCACCCCCCCGTGGTATTTTCAGTTGCCTCACATATGAAAGTTGGACATCGAATAAGGAAGATGGTAAAGAATGGACATCCTTGAATTTTAGTGTTACTGAAGAATATTTAAATTATCACACACTGCCAAAAACACAAAAAAGGCAAACAAGCCTGGGGAGACTTTGAACACGCTGTCGGGATCGATCCTCCCTGGAGAAAGACATCACATTTGGGAGAGGAACAGTGGAAAAGAGAAAGACACTCCACTAGGTGGCTTGACCCCTGGCTGCAACACAGGCTCCCGCTTGGGCACAGGGGTAAGCAGGGAGGAGGACTGGGCAGTGCTTCATTCCGTTGTGCGTGAGGTCACTGTGGGTTGGAACTAATTTGATGACAGCTAACAACAAGCTAACACAATTCTTCACCAAAGAATCAATCAATTTTAGAATATTTTCTCATTCTTGTATCTATTCTTATTAACTCCCCACTTTACCCTAACCTACCCTGCCACAACCCAAAGGAATTATTAATCTAGTTGCTGACTCTATGGATTACTTATCCTGGATTTTATGTAAAGAAAATCATATTAAAAACCCCAACAATGACAACAAAATAAAACAGAAAAAGCTCAATTAAAAAAAAATAGAATTAGAACAAATTTATTATATAGTACCTCATATCTTTGGCATTTTTTGGAGGACTTTGCTATTATTATAGACTAAGTTACTCCAAAATGTCCAATATAAATTATGTTTATTCAAAGTAAGGTATCCATCTATCTGAAAACAAAAACAGAATCATTTAAGAACCTTCAATTTTACCCCTGAGAGGACATTCCAGAAACTTATAATGTCTAGAGAATTTGGTAAATAATTCTAGATAAATGCATGGTTCATATTTATTTCAATTAACATGAGGAATAGAAATAACTAAAACCATCTTGAGCTTATTTATGTTCACTATAAGTAATCATACGTATATACTGCAAATAAAGGAACTATTACTATTTTAACAACACTAACAACAGCAAATCTACTTTTTCTTTTTCTTGATCATACTATTATTTTTCTCAATGCTTGGTATTGGCAAAGAACATTACCCATACCGTGAACGATATCATGGACCACCAGAAGAACAAATCATCGTCTTGCTGAGGAGCAACCAGAATGCTCCTTAAAAGCAAGGATGGAAAGATTTCTTGGATATTTGGGGCATGTTATCCGGCGAGATCTGACTCTGGAAAAGGATTTCTTGATTGGTTGAGGGTCAGTGAAAATGAGGAAGACCCTAAATGTGATGTATTGACATGGCCTCAAATATAACAACGCTATTAAGAATGGCACAGGCCCTCTCCCATGTCCCCCAGAACTGTCAGTACCGTTGTTTTCTCTTCCACATTGTTTATCTTGCCTATCTTATCTAGATAGGCATGCAGAGATAATAATATACACAAAAACAAGACAGAGCAAAACAAAGCAACTACAACAACAAAAAGAACCAATGACAATTTTTTTTTAAAAGCCTATAAATGGTTCAAGGTCTGGTTATTGACTTTTAGGAGTGTTTTCCGGTTGAGTCTGATGGGGTTCCATGCCCTGGCCCCAAAGTCTATTTTTGGTATTCCCCAGGGACTTCCTACAAGCACCCCAAAAAGTGATTTAAAATAATAATAATAATATTGAAATTAAAAATATATATCAAATAGCTTCCCAACCCAGTGGAACTCAAGTCCATGAGCCAGAGCCCTCCACAGACTCGTGCACCCCCCAGGGGGTGGAGCATACAGGTGAAGTGGAAGCTGGGAGGTCCCGGGCTGGCTGGTAGTTGCAGAGTTGTGTGGATCCCGGGTCTGAAGGAACATGGCAGGCTGCCACAGCTCCGAGTCAACAGGCCACCTGTGCTGCTAACTCCTGAGCCAGACACATAAGCTCAGCAAGCAGGAAGGCGAAGGGCAAGAGAGATGAGGTTCTCATGGTCTCCCTTACAGTACAGCCACATTCCCAAGGAGGCATCCCAGGCTGAGGCCTGATTGATAGGTTGGACCCCACCCCTACCTCCACACAGGCACCATCGAGTGGACATAAAATCTAACCTCCACTGTCTGCCATTATTGCAATTGCTAACTGGTTACAACGTTGCTGCCTTTGCATCATCAGAGTCCATGGTTTTAACTGGGAAGTTCGTATTAGGTATTCATAGAATTTGTATTTCTATTCAGATATTTGGAGATTTGATCATTGCGGTATATTCTTGTTATATCCTGACTATTGGA
>NW_022107431.1:53649240-53652663 GCF_000313985.2 Echinops telfairi | reverse complement strand
AGGGCTTAGGTGGAGAGCAAATGTTTTCAGAATGATAAGGGCAATGAATTTACAAATGTGCTTTACACAATTGATGTATGTATGGATTGTGATTAGAGTTGTATGAGCCCCTAATAAAACGATTAATAAAAAAGACTGGTTAAGAAATGTCTTGATGTGGGTACATATCAGATAATTTTCCCCTTAAAGTGCACATGAAGGTTCCTTATCAAGTACTGCTTTTAAGAGAAATGCTTATCCATTATGAATCAATATTTTTCTTGATTTAGAGTTTTAGCTCACTAGAGCTTGGCAAGGGGGAAAGATTGACAATGGAAGGAATTGTTAGCACAAAGAGAGAGGTAGAGACACCCCTCTCCCTAGCTGCCAGCACAAAGGAAGTTGAAGTATGGATAACACACCTTTTTTTTTTTTTTTTTTTTAACCAATGGAAGAGATGGGAATAGTGAAAGAGTGTTGGCAAAATCAAGATATGCATACTACCCTCACAATAGTTGAAGTGTTGGCTTAGGAGCCTAGTGAGAAAGACACAGCATGAACTCTGGGCTCACTTACTTCAAAAGAGGGGGTACACCAAGGCAAGCCAGCCACTAAAAGAAGGTCCACTGAACAGCCAGTCAATGGGCAACATCTACCATTAGCAGGTTGAAAACCCCACTCTTCATCCCCTGGTGCTCTCAAATTAGCTAGACCCTTTGGTGTTTCACACTTAAGTACCTCCTTAATCAATCCGCTCGTCCAGTTCAAACCTTTCTTCTGACTCTCTTTCAAATCCTTTCCCTTATCCAAATACTTTCTTTCAAATGGGACCAGAGCAAGAGAGAACAGGCTTGAAACCTTGAACCTGAGAGCAGGAGGACAACTAGGACATTTGCTCGTTTGCTCGTTTCCCACCAACATCTAATTGTTCTCAATTTAGATGTAGACCATTTTTCCAGGAAGTTCCCTTGCCTTTGAAATTGCTTTAACCAATTTTATTTTTCTTTGGGAATTATTCTTATAGAAAATCTATTTCCTTTGAATATATTCATTTTTTAAAAACTTTCATCACTTGTTATTTATGAGGTTTTTGTTTGTTTGGGTTTGAATTTGAGTTTTCTTGCACATAGCTAGTTTCAAAAGATCATGGTTTTCACAGTGTGGTCCATGGCATGCAGCATCAGTATCGCTTGGGAACTTGTTAGAAGAGCAAATACTCAGCCTCATTCCACACTTACTAAATCATAAACTCTAGATTTGGACCCAATAATATTCATTTTAATGTGCTCCCTAGCTAATTTTGGTGCATTGCTAAAGTTGAAAATGCTTGACATAAAAAAAGTGGTTTAGCATTTGAATGTACTATTATAGAACTATACTGAGTAATTTGTGCCTAGAGGATGGGGCATTTAATTGAGCTGAATTCTGGGCAGAGTATGGAGCCAGCAGAACAGATACTGCAAGTTTTGAATGCTATTAATTACTGGTGGGCAAGGTGAGGTTAGAAACCGGAGGCCAGGTCCTTACACTTTTATTTAAAGTACACATTTATCAGGAAGTGCTTGAGCCTTGTGACTTCTGAGAACCAGCAGCATCAAAATAATTGGATTATTAAGAATTCACCCAACAATCTAACTGAATTTTAATATATTTCCCAATGGTTCATACTCATGCTGAAAGGAGGAAAAAACATGGACCAGTGAACAAGTAGGGGCTATTAGATTAGAGTCAAAGTACTTCTTCCTGTAAGATTTGATTTCCTGTATTGATTTTGATTTCATACTCCCCTGATACTTAAGATATTTATTTTCTGAATTTTTAACCTGCTGTATTAGGTGATTTTTCTTGCTCAAGATTCATAAAAAAGAAATGTTAGGTCATAGACTATGTACCTTTTAAATTTTATTAGATATTATAAATGTGTTCTTTATAGAGCCCTTGACTGTTTGAGAGTTTTAATTTTTTCTAACCATCTTCCATAATAGATATTCAAAATATATTTAATCTTATTTTCAAACTGCAATTAAAAATGGCATTTAATTTCTGTATTAATTTATATTATTTGATTATTATGTTGAATATGTTTATATAGGTCATCTGTAATGTTTGAGTGCATATTTCTATTTTTCCTTTTGCAACTCATTGTTTGATAGTCTTTGTCCATTTTCCTATTAGTTTGTCATCCTCTTTATGATTTACAGGGATTCTTTATACACTTGTGCTGTTAAAAATTATATGTTGGTAATCTTACTTCCAGTTTGCTGCTTGTCTTTAAGGAAATCTCTATCAGATGGCACAAAAATTCTCAAAGAAATAGAAGGTAATTTCATTTTGTGGGAATTGGCACATTCCATTTTATCATTAGCCTGAAATATTCTTTTCTCGGACTTTTATAAGGCTAGAAGTCTTAAATAGCATTATCTTATCACCTTTTCAACCTTACATTACTTAATGTTGTTATCAGCATTTATTACTCACTCCCTGATGTTATGAATCTATTTATTTTCATCCATTGTTGTTCTTAGGTACCAGAGGGTCAGTTCCCACTCCTGGTAACTCGATGTACAATAGAATGAAACACTACCTGGTCCTGAATTGTTATCACAGTGGTGCATAGATTTGAACCCATTATTGCAGCCACTGTGTCAATCTATCTTGTCAAGAGACATTCTCTTTGCCACTGGTCATCTACCTTACCTAGTGTGATGTCCTTCTCTGGGCACTTCTCCAGATTTCTCTTCCCAACATGTCCAAAGTACATGAGACAAGATCTTTCCTTTAAGAAACATTTTGTCTGTACTTCTTCTAAGACAGATTTGTGTGTTTTTTGGTAGTCCTTGGTAACATCAATAATCTTTGCCAACACCGTAATTCAAATGTGTCCATTAGTCTATGGTCTTCCTTATTTAATGTCAAACTTTCACATGCATATGAGGCAGTTGAAAATACCATAGCTTAGTTCTCAAAGTAATAGCCTTGCTTTTCAACAGTTTGAAGAGTTCTTGTGCAGAAGATTTAAGAATGCTTCCATTAACATTGATTGAAGATTCAAGCAAGACAAATTCCTTAACAATATCTCAATTTATCATAATGTTGCCTATTGGTCCAGTTGTGAGGATTTTGGTCTGTTTTACACTGAGTTGAAATCCGTATTGAAGGCTACAATCCTTGATCTTCTTCACAAGTGCTTCAAGCCCTCCTCACTTTCAGCAATCAAGGTGGTGTCTTCTTCAAATGCATGTTGTTAATAAGCCCTCCTCCAAACTTGATGCCACATTCATCTTTATATAATCTAATTTCTTGGATTATTTGTTCAGGATACAGTTTGAACAAGTACAGTGAGAGAATACAAGCCTGAGTCATAACTTTCCTGATTTTAAACCATGCAGAATTCCCTTGCTCTGTCCACACACCTGCCTCTTGATCCACATACAAGCTCTGCAT
>NW_022107431.1:53646053-53647243 GCF_000313985.2 Echinops telfairi | reverse complement strand
CTTTTCTTCATTTACCAATGATGCTTTCTAATAGTTCATTTGTGTGGATTTTTATTCTCTTTACATGAGATGCAACCCATACCTAATCTTCATCAGTGTAATCATTCCAATATCTTCATCAACACATGCCTTACCACCTCCTCACATTCAGCAAGTAAGGTTGTGTCATCTGCCTATTGCAGGTTGTTACTAAGCCTTCTTCCAACCCTGATGCTACATTCTTCTTCATATAATCCAGCTTTGGGGATGATGTGCTCACTTACAGATTGAATGAGTATAGTGAGAGAATTCAAATCTGATACATACTTTTCCTGATTTTAAACCACACAGTATTTACATGTTCTGCTTGAATGACTGTCTCTTGGTTTATATACAGGTTGAACATGAGCACAATGACATAGTCTTAAATTTTAATTATTCACAATGTTATCCAGAGTTGGTTATGATCTGCAGAGTTTGAATACCTTTGCATAGTTAATAAAGTGCAAGTCAATATTTTCTTGTAATTTTTTGCAAGATCAGATGTACCAAAATACATCGGATGTCAGCAATGCTATCTCAGGTTCCATATCCTTTTCTGAATCTAGCTTGAATTTCTGGCATTTCCTTGCTCATATATTGTGGCAATTATCATTCTATTTTCTTAATCAAATTTTACTTGCATGTGATATTAGTGCTATTACTCGATAATTTTCACATTCTGTTTGGTATCCTTTCTTTGGAATGGTTAAAGTATGAATCTTTTCTGGTCGGTTGGCAAGTAGTTCTTTTTCACACTTCCTGGCATAAACTAGTTAATATTTCTAGTGCCACATCAGTTTGTGGAATCATTTCAGTTAGCATTGTTCTACTAGAGTCTTGTTTTTTAACTGATGCCTTCATGGCAGCTTAGACCGCTTCATTCAATGCTGTTGGTTCTTAATCGTATGTTAATCTTGAAATGATTATATACAGACCAACTTTTTATACAGTGACTCTATGCATTCTATCTTCTTTTGGTGCTTGTTTCATTGGTTAATATTTTTCCTATAGGATCATTTAAGGTTGCAACTTGAGACTTGATTTTTTTCCAGTTTTTTCAGCATGAGATGTGTTGAGTATTTTCTTCCCATTTTATTTTCTAACTCTAGATTTGCATGTTTCCTTGTGACAATTCACTTTGTCTCCTTGAGCTGTCTTTTGAGAAATTC
>NW_022107431.1:53643831-53645350 GCF_000313985.2 Echinops telfairi | reverse complement strand
ATTGACACTGTAGCCTGAGTTAATTAGTTAAAATACAAATCCACACAACTAGCTCCCAGGTTAAAACACTTTAATTTCTTCTTCTTAGTCTTGAATAAAGTTCACAGTCAATAACTACTGAGATCCTGTGTGATTTGGACTCCTGAGTGTTCCCACCGCCTTCCGTCTTTTGCTCTCTATGCTGAAGAGCCGTCAGCAGGGCCCGATTACAAGGAGGATGTCAAGTCCAGCTTCTCCGTCTCACCTGGCCCACATTTATTCTCCATTGTTGCTTTTGATATCTTTTGCTGTGGTCAGCCATATTCATCTGTCATACACATTCTCCCCATATCAAAAATCTCTGCTTGTCCATAATCTGTCTGCTGGAACTTAAATCCTACTTTATTCATGTATCTTTTTAAAATTGCTTCTGTCAAGAAATCATCTCTTTATGCACTGTTATAAAGTGTGCCAAAGCACTTTGCATTTGTATTTGGGGGATATAGCTAATATATATGTATATCCCCTTCTTATCTGACTACTGCTTCTACATATAATTCATCAGTGATTTCAAAGCAATGAACTTGGCACCAAGAATCTCAGCTGGCAATGTTCAGTAAAATTTTAATGATTGACTTTGTACAACCATCAGAAAATTTTCTACCAAGAATCTGTGAAATAAAACTACTGCTGACTTGATCATTTCTGGTTTAATGGGGATAGCCAAACAGTCCTGAAGTAAATGAATTAAGCTCTAGACATTGAAGAAGCACAAAGAGAAGAGACTGAGAGGGAGCTGAGCACACATGCGGTGGTTGCTTTGCCCAGCAGGCTTCACAGCCTTTAATTAAACAGTCTAACCACGAGAGCCAACGAAGGAATGTGCTCCTAATTAATGCTTTAAATTCATCATGCTCCCAGGCCAGGAAATATAATAACTGCATAAGAATTTGGAAATTATTTCCATGGAGACTGTGGCAAGATTATATTTTCTTTTTTCCTGTATGCATTTTAGTCTGTGAGCCTAAAAGAAGTCTGTTCTATTAGTTGATCTGATATCATGAAATAAATCAAAGCAGGATTTAAAGATGGCATTTAAATTTAGATATATTTAGAAGAAAAACATCACCTCACCAACATATCCATTTCCGCCCATCTTAAATTTTCATTAACACACACACACACACCAGTTGTCATGGACTAGACTGATTCCCGGTGAACCCACATGTATCAGTGTAGAATTATGTTCATGGGGTTTTCAGTGGTTGCTTTGTTAGAATTAGATCATAGGGCCTTTCTTCCAAGGAATCTCTGTCTGAACTCAAACCACACACCTTTTTAAATGCTTCCTTAAGCATTTGCACCAGTTAGGGACTCTAACAGTGTGCAGCAAGTTGCAGTACACTCTATGATTAGGTTATACAGATATTTATTGGAGAAAGTTACTTATGTTAAAATAACCCTTGCACATTATAAACATGGTTTGAATATCTTCCCATCTCTAAAGAAGTTCATTAAAGAAAATTATTCTCCCATAGTG
>NW_022107431.1:53641700-53643124 GCF_000313985.2 Echinops telfairi | reverse complement strand
AGACAGTGTAAGATATGACAAAATAATAATTTATAAATTATCAAGGGCTCATGAAGGAGGGGGGAGTAGGGAGGGAGGGGGAAAAATGAGGACCTGATGCCAGGGGCTTAAGTGAAGAGCAAATGTTTTGAGAACGATGAGGGCAATGAATGTACAAATGTGCTTTATACAATGGATGTATGTATGGATTGTGATGGGTTGTATGAACCCCTAATAAAATGATTGAAAAAAATAATAATAAATCTGATGTAGTAAACACTAATACCAAATGACTAGAAAGTTATGGGACAGCATCAATAACAATATATTCTAAAGAAGCAAAAGGTCATCAAAAAGGTAGAAAGAAGAAAAACATCCAATTGGATGCCTGGAGAGATGCTGCCACCTGCACAGGCAGAGTAGCTGAAGGGAATGGAAGAAATGATGCCGTACAAAAGCTGAACAGAAGATTTTGAACGGTAGCTCAAGAGGGAAAAGTGAAATACTGTCATGAAATGTGCCAAGACCTGGAATTAGAATACCAAAAGTACAAGATAGGCATGTCTCAAGGGGAATAAATCGAAAATAAAATTCAACACTTGTGTTGCAATACTGAAGGATTCATTCCATGGGCAAACGTTTGACTAACACAAGAAGCACCAGAGAAAAGGGAGACAGGAAGTGTTTGTTATAAAGTAGGTTACATGTTGGGTTACTAACTGACAAAGAGATGGCGAGTCTATACAGAGTCACACCAGCCTGCGTGATAAGGACTGCAGATAATAAAATGCAAGTCCAAAGCAGGGAGTGGTATCAGAGCTTAAATTATGAATACTCTGTTTTCAAAGGCTATGGATGACAATGGAAACCCAAAATCCATTGACATACTTCATATATTGGACCAGCCCCTCATGAGCCCCCTCTGAACATTGCACAGAAGAGCCTTACTATCAGTTAGAGAGCATGGTGAAGTCAGTGATGGCACATGTCCTCAATTTACAATGTTAATAGTTTATCGTTTGATCTCCCTGTTGACCTATTTTAAAGTTGTTTCAATTTTTAATATTTTCTGCTTTCTTTTGGAACGTGGTTTTTCTGCTTTGTTGTTTTTTCTTATTGTTTGTGTTTTGTATGATTTTTTCTATCCTGAAATCCAGAATAATTAAATCTACAGAGACAGTAACTAGGCTAATAATTACCTAGGAATAGGGAGGATGGGAGGAAATGGGAAGCTAACAACGAATTCGAGAAAAAACTGTGCTAAATGGATTGTGGTGATGATTTCACAACTCTTCTTAATATAATTGAATTGTACGATAAGTGAAGTATGTGCCTATAAAACTATTAAAAACATAAGTCTGGTGCAGGATCTGGCAACATGTTGATCTGTTGTGTATCAAATCATCATGAGTTGGAGCCAACTTGACAGCTACTCATAACTAACA
>NW_022107431.1:53635965-53637901 GCF_000313985.2 Echinops telfairi | reverse complement strand
CCCTCACTGACCCATAGCCCCACAGGGGACAATACCAGAGACACAGTGTGGGAATGTCAGTTTAAAAGAGCCAAGTGTTCTTGCATTGAGGGAGCACTTGAGTAGAGATCCAATGTCCATCTGCTACCTTAATACTAAACCTATAAATATATGCACATAGATCTCCCATTGTCACATATAAATACATTTACATATGTACATGCTTGTATTTAGACCTCTATAAATGCCCTTTGCCTTCTAGTTCTTTCCTCTATTTCCTTTTACTTTCCTCTTGTCCCACTATCATGCTCAGCCTTCATTTAGGTTTCAGTAATTCCTCTCAGTTACATTGCCCTTGATCAAGCCCTGCTAGGCCGCCTCTACCCTCCTTGTCACTGATTTTGGATCACTTGCTGTTCCCTTTTCCCTGGGTTTTTTAACACCCACTTCCTTTCCCCCGCCTTCCCATCTCCCATGTTCCCCTGAAACAGTCGATCCCATTGTTTTCTCCTCCAGATTGTTTATTCCACCTATCTTATCTAGATAGACCTGAAAAAGATAATAATATGCACACAAAAAACAAGAGAGAGCAAAATAAAGCAACAAAAGAAAACAAATAATAGCAACAAAAAAACATGAACAACAAAAAAAGAAAAGCCTCTAAATAGTTCAAGTTCTGTTTGTTGACCTTTAGGAGTGTTTTCTGGTCGAATCTGATGGGTGCTATGCCCTGGTCCCAAAGTCTATTTTTGATATTCCCTGGGGACTTCATTGCTCTGTTCCCTTTGCTGTTCTGTTGCACGCTCTTAGTGTTTTGCCTCAATGTGGTGGTGTCAGATCGGGCACAATTCCCACACTGTGTCTCCAGTGTTGTCCCCCATAGGGCTATGGGTCAGTGAGGGATGTCATGTCTCATAGGGGGTCGGGCCATATGGTCCTCTCTGCGCCTTGGCTGCTCTGAGCAGGAATATTGTCCTCAAGGCTTGGTGGGCCAGGATGTGCTCCACTCTCTCTTCCTCCCCATTCATTTGCTCTTGTGTGCTCTGATCAGACATGTCCCTCTCCCTGAGCTGCAGCTTCAGTGCTATCCTGATGTTAGTTCTTCTGGGGGGATGGGGAGATGTCCACATAATTGGGACTGGGGATGGACTCTCAGACCTCTCTGTTGATTCCCTACTTCATGCCGATATGTTGCATTCACATCTTGGAGCACTGGGTTGAAGTCTGGTCCCTCTTTCCCTGTGGAGATCTAAACAATGCCTTCCCCTTGGGTGGATTAGTGCCCTGTTCCCCTGCTGCTCATGTCTTTTTTTTTTCTTTCTTATTTCCCCCCCTCCTTTTTAGTTAACTACCATATGTATCCTTGGATTTGGTCTGGCACCTGCCGTACTACCTGGACCTCACCCCAGGAATGTTTGTATACAGTAGCTTTTCCCCTATTCCCTTTTGCATTTTTTTAAACTTAACTCAACGGACTCATGTTGTACTTGTCCTTTTGTGCGTGGCTTACTTCGGTTAGCATAATTTTCTCCAGTTCTTCTCATGCGGTGATGTGCTTTATGTGTTCATCACTGATTTTTAGGGATGCGTAGTACTCCATTGTATGTATGTACCACAGTGTTTTATCCAGTCATCTGTTAATGGAAATTTGGGTTGTTTCCAACTCTTTGCAATTGTGCACTGTGCCATGATGAACACAGGAGCACAGATGTCTGACTGTTGTTTGTTTCTTGCCTCTTCTGGGCATATGCACGGTAGGGGGATTGCTAGGTCCTATGGTAGCTCAATTTCCATCTGTTTTAGATATTGTCAAATCAATTTCCATAGTGGCTGTAAATACCCACATGTGCACCAGCAGTGAATGAGAGTTCCTATCTCACCACATCTCCTCCAACACTTGTTCCATTCTGATTTTTTGAATTAGGCTATCTTAGAACCTGTTAGGTGGTATCTCATT
>NW_022107431.1:53624926-53635041 GCF_000313985.2 Echinops telfairi | reverse complement strand
CGAGCATGTGAATATTCTTCCATTTGTTGATTGTGGTTTTTTTACTTACTCTCATGTCACATAATATATGACATATTTTAATCTTCCAAACAATTACATGAAATAGCTATTGTTAGTAAAAAGATATGCATTCAATATATCTTAAGCTGAAATAACTAAATAAAATATTGAAGCTTCAAGGTGAAATATTGAAAGCTTCTCTGGACAAAATATCAAACGATGCAAGAAGTATCAAAAAATATGAAAAGAATACACAGAGTCATTATACAAAAAAAAAACACCACATTCGCATTCAACCATTTCAAGAAGTAGCATGTGATTAAGAACCAATGGTACTGAAGGAAAATGTCCAAGCTCCACTGAAAGCATTAGTCAAACACAAGGCTACAGGATTTGATGAAATAGCCATTGAAATGTTTCAACAAGCTGATGAAGCACTGGAAGTCCTCACTTGTACATGCCAGAAAATTTAGAAGACAGCTACTTGGCTAACTGACCGGAAAGGATCTGTATTTGTACCCATTCAAAATAAAGGTGACCCAACAGAATGCTCAAATTATAGAACAATATCATTGATATCGCATGCATGGAAAATTTTGCTAAAGATCATCCGAAATAATTTGCAGAAACCCATTGACAGGGAGCTGCTAGGCTGGAATCAGAAGTCATGGGAAAAAAAATATCGTTGCTGATGTCAGATAGATCTTGGCTTAAAGCAGAGAATACCAGAAAGCTGTTTATTTGTGTTTTAATGGTTATGAAAAAGCATTTTTGTGGATCATAACAAACTATGGACAGTCTTGAGAAGAATGGGAAGTCCAGACCACTTCATTGTACTCATGCAGAACTTGTACTTGAATAAATGGGCAGTTGTATGAACAAAACTAGGGAATATTGCATGGTTTACACTTAAGAAAGGTGTGCAACAGGGTTGAATCCTCTCATCGTACTTATTCAATCTGTATGCTGAGCAAATCAGAGAATCTGGATTGCCGTATATACTCGTGTATAAACCAAGATTTACAGCACATTAAAAAAATACTTTTATTGGGGGCTTTTACATCTCTTATCACAATCCATACAATCCTCCAGTGTGTCAAGCACATTTGCACATTTGCTGCCATCATCATTTTCAAAGCATTCTCTTCCCACTTGAGCCCCTGATATCCACTTCCCATTTCTTCACCTTCTCTCCCCTGCCTACCCTCTCTCACGAACCCTTGATAAGTTATAGATTATCTTTTCTATATCTTATGTAATCCATTGCCCCTCACACGCTTTTCCGTTATTAGTCCCCCTGGGAGGGGTTCTAGATTGATCCTTGTGATCGGTTCCCCCTGTCTCCCCACACCCTCCCCTAATTCTCCTGGTACCAATAGTCTCCTAGTTGGCTCTGAGGGGTTTATCTACTCTGGATTCCCTGTGTTGTGGGCTCTTATTTGTAGCAGTGTGCATGTTCTGGTCTAGTCTGATTTGGAAGGTTGAATTGAGGTCATGATAGTGGGGTGAAGGAAGTACCAAAGAACTAGAGGAAATTTGTGTGTTTCATTGGTGCTATACTGCACCCTGAGTGGCTCATTCTTCCCTGTAACCCCTCTGTGAGGGGATGTCCAATTGTCTACAGATGGGCATTGGGTCTCCACTCCATGCCCACTACGTGCCCCACCCATTCACCTTGGGTATGGTTTTATTCTAGGTCTTATATGCCGGATACTTGATCCCATTGACACTTCATGATCACACAGACTGGTGTGCTTTATCCATGTGGATTTTGTTGCCTCTGAGCTAGATGGCCATTTGTTTTAATTCTAGCCTTTAAGACCCCAGATGCTATATCTTTTGATAGCCGGGCACCATCAGCTTTCTTCACCACATTTACTTATGCACCCATTTTATCTTCAGCGATTGTGTTGGGAATGTGAGCATCACAGAATGCTGGATTGTTAGAACAAAGTGTTCTTGTGTTAAGGCAGTACTTGATTCGAGGCCCAATGTCCATCTGCAACCTTAATTCTTAACATATAGATATGAGTACATAGTTTTCCATATTCAACGATTATCTTGTTTTTGAAAAGTTTAAAACAACAAAATAATAGGTAAAAAAGCTTCAATGAGCTCTAGGAATGCCAACTTTAATTTGGCAGGGGAAGTGGTCTGTGAAGCTAACTAACTACATTCGACTTACTCAGATGATGAATGATTTGGAAATCAGTATAAATAGTTTCTGAACCCATTTTTAATCACCTGCTGCTGCAGTCAATAATTATAAATCTTTCAAAATGATAAACCAGGCATTCTAAAAAACTATGCCCTGCTTTAAACTTTGTCATTTTATTTCTAACAATTAAAATGAAACAAAATAGCCATATAGTGAATCTAAGAAAATAACAAATACTTTGAGAATGCTTGATTTAATTAACATTTTGAAAGTTTTCTATCTTTATATGGGCCCAATATTTAAAAATATCTTAACATAATTTCTAGGTATGCACACGCTCATGCCAAAACTGAATTAAAAACAACAATTGTTGGGGAAAAGATGTTTTTCTTTCTTTTTTCCTTTTCACTTCTGTAGGATCTTCAAAAAGATACTAAACAGAAAGGAAATCTAAACAATTCATTTACTAGCTTTAGAAATGCCATTAAATACAAAGAAATGGAACTTATTATACTGTACAAAAGAGAGCAGAATATTGATCAGTATCATGTTTCTGGGCCATTGTCCTTATTTACTAAGGGAGCTCCTTTTGATATATGCCCTGTTTCCCTAACCCATATTTAAATACTTCCCTTTTAAAAATTCTGCATGCCAGAGGCAATTATATGGGTAGGAGACCTGCTCATCACACCAGAAGCTGCATTTAATGTGCTATAGTATAATGACTACAGGGGCAGACAGTTAAGCAGACAATTTTCCCCAAACTTTGTCGGCAACTTGTTGTGTAGGCACTTAATATTATCGAGCATATTTTCCTTATTTATATAATTGAGTCAAGTGGCATAAATTCCCTCGATCTACAAGTCTATGATCCTGAAAGCTCCCACCATAGAGATAACAATAACCTGTTATAAGATTATGAAGACTGGCTTTACTGAGCAGTATTATTTTAGTAATTAATTTCGTTATTGTTTAATATTTCTTGGCATATTTTCCCATGAAGTTAGTGATTGTTCCGTGGTAGCATTCTGATCTTCGATGCAGGAGACCCGGGTTTGATTCTGAGCCATGCACACCACACAGTGTCACCCTCTGCGAGTCCATGGAAGCTTTTGAGTTGTTTGAAGGCTGAACCAGTTTCAGCAGAGTTTCCAGAATAGGACCGGCTAGGACCAAAGGTCTGATATTCTACCTTCAAAAATCAGTCCATTAAAACCTCACAGGTCATAATGGCTTCAACCATGATGTTGTTTGTAGGGTCTCCATTATTGGGAAACTGCTAGTTAGCAACTAGAAATTGTGTGTGTGTGTGTGTGTGCATGTGTGTTTCTTCATCAAGTTAATATCCAGTAATATGGTAAGTTAAGGACTGTGTGAAGTACGCCCTAAGTCGCTGTAATTAAATGACTTTGTCTGAGAGGAGTGATCAACTCTATGGCTTTTGCATCAGTGACAAGATTATGGTTGTAAGTTACTTTTCACGTGTGATGGATTGTTTGAATTTCTTGTCACAAAAACAGAAGCTTGGGAATTTTTCATAAAGGTAATCTTCATGAAACTTCATCAACTTTAACAGAAGCTACTAAAAAGCAGTATATCCATGAGGTTTCCTTTTTACTTTTTACTAAGACCAACCACAGTTCTGTCAGCTGATATTTTCACAGCAGACACACACACAAACCCTTTAAAATGTAGTAGTATGAAATTGAGTTTATTTCACACAGTATTCCATATATTATGTATGAATAAAACTAGTTTTCATTATCATATTGAAAATGCTTGTGTGTGTGTGTGTGTGTTTTAAGATCATTTTATTGGCAGCTCTTACAGCTCTTATATCAATCCATACATTGATTGTATCATGCATATTTGTACATATGTTGCCATCATTTTTCTAAACATTTACTTTCTATTTGAGCCCTTGGGATCAGCTCTTCTTTTTACCCTCTCTCCCCCCTTCCACCCTCATGACCAGTTGGTAAATTATAAATTATGATTATTTTCATTCTTACACTGACTACTGTCTCCCTTCCTCCATGATTTTTTCCCTACTCCTCTCTCTACCTTCCCCCTACACTCCTGGTATTGCTGCTCCCATTTCTGTTCCCAGGTGGTTTATCTAACCTGGATTCTAAGTGTCCTGAGCTCTTATCTGTACCTGTGTACATGCTCTGGCCTAGCCTGTAGTGAGTGGCAGCATTGGGGTCATGATAGTGGGGGGGTGAGGAGCCTCAAGGAACCAGAGGAATCTTGTGTGTTTCATAGCAAATGCAGTGCGGCATTGGGCCCATGCTCATGGAATCCACTGGTCATATCATGTTCCTCGTCATCCTGAAGCTGATGGAATGGGCTCCTAAATACACAGTTATGGTGCCAAATAGGTGGCAACAACTTGAGGGGCTTGGGAAATGTTCTCCAGGAAGTTGTATATGCTCTAAACCAGTGGCCAATATGTGGTGCCATGTCTCCAATAGCCAGGATTCATGGGTCCAGGAACCAAGGGGTGGAAGCAGGAGTGGCACCACTCACTATTACTCCTAGTGATCCACTTGCAGCATTTTTGCTTCCTGTCCCAGCAACCCTGTGTGCTTCAGGCCTGGAGGTCCTGGTCCCAAAGGAAGGAAACACAGCACGGATTCTACTGAACTGGCAGCTGAGAATGCCCCCTGGCCACTTTGGGCTTCTCATGCCTTTGGATCAACAGGTCAGGAAAGGTGTCACTGTACTGAGTGTTATGATTGATCCTGATTACCAAGGAGAAATTGGACCAGTGCTACATAATTGAGGTAAACAAGAATATGTCTGGAATCCAGGAGAATCCAAACTAACACATTATGGTACCAGGAGAGGAGTGAGGGGATGTCCCATTGTCAAAAGATGGATTTGGGGGTCTCTGCTCTGACCTCCCTCATGTTCAACAATATGTTTGTTTGTTTTGAGTCTTCAATGCCTGTACCTGATCCTTTCGAAACCTCATGATCCCACAGGCTTGGTGTACTTCTTCTTTGTGGGCTTGTTACTTCTCTGCTAGATGGCCACATGTTTAACTTCAAGCCATTAAGACCCAAGATGATACATCTTTTGAAAGCTGGAATCATCAACTTTCTTTCCCACATTTGTTCGTGGTCCCATTTTTGTCTTCAGCAATGTTGCCAGGAGGGTGAGCATCACAGAATGACAGGTTGTTAGAACAAAGTGTTCTTGTTTTGAGGGAAGGCTTGCGCAGAGGGGAAGCCCAACGTCCGTCCCCTTCCTCAATGAATTGCCATATAAATATATATACATATGCCAACACCTCTATTTTTATGAATTAATATATTTACATAAGTGCACAGCTATGTTTATACACCTCTATCCATAGCTTTACTTCCTAGATCTTTCCTCTGTTTCCTTTTACCTTCTTCCTTTTGTGTGAGTTTTCTAACAGAAAATTTTCTTCTGAAAATATCAGAGTAGCTATCTCTAGGGATCAAAGCTTTACAGACACTTTCATTGGTTTTCTGACTTTTACAATATCCTTGTTGTAGGGTTTCTCAAAAAGAAAACAAAAGAAAGCGAGTTTTTTCAAGTGGAACATTTGAACAATTGTTCACATACTATGTTTACAATCTTCTCCTTTTGAATCTCTAACTTATAAAAGAATCACATTTTTAAAGACTTTTCCAAGTAAACAAAGTTGACCAAGAAATCTAAAACATCTGAACAGGAGCCAGACATGTAGGTAAAATTCATCAGAGGCCATTTGAGTCACACGTGTTCATTCTCTGACAGGACAAGACAAGCCAAACAGCATCCAGCAGCATTCCTCCGTTTTCCCTTTTGTTGTTTGCCAGTTCATTTTTATTCACTGGAAATGCCAATTTTCCACACGCTATTCAATGTGGCATGCTCGTTTGAAAGAAGCAAAAGGATAAAGAGCTAACGATGCTGAGAACTTAACTCATGCCTCCCTTCTCTCCCTTCCTTCTCCCCACCAACTCCCCTTGCTTCGGAGTTTAGTGAGAAACAAAAGTAGACTCATTCAACCTCAAAACTTGACCATGTGCCAGGTGAAATACTTTAGTGAGGCTTATCCTTCACTTGGCCATACTGTATAGGTGGGCCTGGTTAAGTGGTTTTTGTTGGCTACTCTCTTTATTATGATTTTACAATCACACCCTCTGTGCCAAAGTACAGCTCAGCACACCATCTGCGTGGGTGGGGGTATGTATGTGCTTTGTTTCAAAATGTTGAGCTTAAGAAAATATATAGTGTTCAAAAAACAGGAAACATTATTTTGGAATCTTCAAAGAAGAAACCTTACCTTATACATCTTGGAAGCCGCAGATGTTACACATCCTTTGTTCACCCCTTGTTAGCTAAAGTGGAAAAGAAAGCCCAGCTGAACTACTTTCTTCAGATCAGGTTAGAAAACCATGGTTAAAAACAAGAGTACAACCCTAAACTCTTACCTTCAAATCTTTTGCCTGCATGACCAGACAAGCTTCTCCCTTTGGGAGAATAAGGCAGCAATGCAGATATTGCGATCCAAAATAAATCTTATATGAAATGGAGCATCCCTCTGGAGGCACTGAACATACACTCGGGATCCCTTACTCAGAATTGGCACAGAAATCCAGATATATTAGGATGTAAACATGTTCTGTAGATCCTACTGGTGTTATGTTAATGGAAATAAATCATACTTGGTTATCACTACAGTTCCTTTTGTAGCAGTTTAGAGTTGGAATAAACCTTGAGGATCAGCTGACTCAATTCCTTCAGTTTACAAATAAAGAAACTGATGTGGAGCATGATTAAGTAGTACATTGAATGTCTCATGGTGAATTAGCCTAGGTTGAAATTATAAAGTGGCTCTCCTGACATCATTTGACTCATCTACATTTTAGATTTATCTTTTATATGGTAAAGAATTTTACTTACTGATGCAAAAGATGCAAAGTTCCATAGCCACAGTCTCTGCCTTCAAAGAGAGAATAATGAAGGAATAAGACAGATATAATGCTAACTCTCATGCAACACAAATGAAGATGCTAACATCTATGGGATTCAAAGGACAGCCAAGTGGTACATTCTCCAATTTCTCATCACTCTATAGATATGAAGAGTAATGGCTTATCAACTCTTTGAAGTTTGGAGGTCATCATTGAAGGAAGAGGGGGAATTTTATATTAATTTTATATCAAATTAATACAAGTATTTTCTATAAAAGTATCAAAATAATAACAACATAAAGAAATATCATTCTCTCCAGACCACCAATATAGTTCTTTATCTTAGCAATGGTGGTATAGTGGTTAAGCATTGGACTACCAAGCACAAGGTCCACAGTTCAAAACCATTAGCAGCTCCACCAGAAATACAGGACTTTCTACTCCAGTAGAGTTACAATCTTGGAAACTCAAAGGGGGAGTTCTACCTTGTCCTATAGAAACCCTCCCCATAAGTCAGTATCAACTCAATGGCAGTGAGTTGGCGGGGTGGGTGGGGGGAGTGGATTGAACAATAAAAATAATGCCATATTTTTTGGTTTTTGTTGATTCTGTAAACTAGTGTAATAGTAGTCACCTTTGGACAAAGTATTCTAGGACATGTATTTATGGGTATAAGAATTCTCACCACTTTTTTCTCCTAGTTCCACTAAATTTCTTTTTTATTATAAGCCAATTTTTTTCTTATTGTCCTACAATTCAATGATTTATTCTCTTGAAAACAAAACAAACTTCCTAATTGAATATAATAAGCATCAATGAATTGTTAGAGTTTTTCAAAGTATCAAGATAAGTTTATGTCTACCTAGTTTTTTGTTACCCTGTCAAGCTAGAATTACAAATACAAAGTTCATTTCATATTTATGGTCTCAATGAAGATATTAAAGAGAAGTCATCTTTGTAGAGAAGTATATGTCCCTATTAAGATCATCATTCGTGAGTGTATCATAATGACTGATAGCTCATCTCCACATATAATTTGTCAAAGTAAGACGACTATGGTTAAGAGCCCCTTTCTTAACTTATTTTTTAAAACATGTCTTAGTTATCATTTAAATATGGAATACTTATTTAAGGTCAGGCTCTTTGAGCACTAATAGTCTATAAAATAATGAAGTCAGGGAAATATTTATCTGCATTATCATATAATGGATGAAAAATATAATTGATGTAATATGCACATCATGAGTTATGTGTAAAATGGGACCCTGACACTGTAAGAAATGGCAGTACCTGGGAGTAGCCTCAGTGTTCCTGTCAGATGCTGATCAGCATTAAGGAACAGGACCACAAGCTTGAAAAGGAAGAAATCTAATTGTAGTAACGTCAGTATGAAGTGAACTTTTAATAATATGATGACAACCAGAAAATTAACTAGTAGGTAGAAACAAATCTGTACAATATTAGATTTAAGCAATGCTCAACTGTGGTTTCGTCTGCTTACACTTAACAAGTTTTTCTTTGAATATCCTAACAAAAAGGTGACTTCTCATAAAAGGAGCTTAAAATACATATGTCCTGAGGAGAATAAACAGATCAACCCAGAGATAATGCACACTTCAAAGGGAATATATATGGAATGGGCCACATTATACAAAGCATACATGAGAAGCAAACTCGTCTATGAAGTTAAAGGATAAAGACGCCATCCCCAAAGACTGCATATTGAAGAAATACTTGGGCTAAAAGCAATAAATGTCAGAAGTTGACTTTCTATATCTTAACATAGATCACTCAAGACTAGAGCAGTGGATAGCCCACATACAGAGAATCCACACAAGAGCCTAACACTGTTCTTGGCCAAACTGATACAAGTTAAAGTTTCTCACCTATTTAGAAAAGAGAAAGAGGTATTTTCATTTTGGTGTTTATATCACATGATTCACAATCTGTTTCATATAACTCTATAAAACCCTGTGAATATTTCTCATTATGGATCAAGTATTTCTCAACAGGTCTTTCTGCTACCTTATTATTATGGATATGATACGGAAAGCTTGGTTAGTACATGGTAACATAATGTAGAGATCCAGATTCTCACATCCAAAATTAAAGAGCCAACTTTTAAAATATTTAACCATGGATGATGAGTACAGTGCAATTATTCCCTTCAGTGGGGTTCAAAAACATAAATTAATGTGAATTATTTTATCTACCAAAATTTCAAAAGCATCTAAAAATAACTTTGTGTGGAAGTGCTGGTGGGTGTACTAATGATCACAATCATTCTGGAAATCTTGGGTTTTAAATACAAGATTTAAAGACTTACTTTTTACTTTTTCCAGCAGCCAAAGACATTGTTTAAGTTATGATCAGAGATTAATTTATTACAAAATTGGTTGAAATTTCCGTATCTAACGACACTGTCCGCAGAAGAATAGATGATATGTCTGCTGATATTCTTCATCAGGTAATAAAGGAAATTAAATCTGCTCCACTTCCAATATTTAGCATCCATTTTGATGAATCTACAGACGTTGCAAACTGTCCACAGCTACTGGTTTACATGTGGTATGAATGATGGTGACTTTAAAGATGAATCTCTTTTTGCACACCTCTTGAATCAACAACTACTGCACATGATGCATTTGACATAGTTGGTTCATTTCTGAAAGACCCTAAGATCTCTTGTGAAAAGGTTTGTGATCTTTGCACAGAGGGTGCTCCAGCTATGCTGGGATGTTGATCTGGATTTCAAGGTTTGGTACTGAAAAAGTACATCCTCAGCAATAGCTCTGGCGATTCTGAGTGCCACCAAATATGAAGCTTCAATGGCTGCTGCTACGTTGTGTTTATGGTACTTGCCACCAGGGTAAAGTCTGGCTTTCTTAAATCCATCAGTTCTGCTTCTAAAATAGTTGGTATCCTTGCCAGCAAAGCTCAGATGCTTGTTATCAAAATGGCGCTTTGTTATGTTTGGCTTCATAGATTTGGCTGATAGAACTTCACAACAAATAGCACATTGC
>NW_022107431.1:53622691-53624285 GCF_000313985.2 Echinops telfairi | reverse complement strand
AAAAAAAATTAGTTCTTACTCTCACTGAGCTTACATTTTAGATGAAATTAGATTAAACTGTAACAGAGGTTATCAACATATTGAATATATATCATTATATGTTACTGCTGGTAATATATAACTAGTGGAATTTAGATGATTTTAATTTGTTTCAGTCTATGCGTGCTATATCTTCTAACTTTCCAGAACAAATATATATTTGAGAAATACAATTTTATTACCTGATTCTGTAAAAAGACAAAACTAGATAAATGGCAAATAGTAGAGTTGCTCCCTAAAATTTATTCTTCCTGAATATACTACAAAATATGAATCAACAATGGCTTTTGTTGAATCATATTCCTGGAATATATCGCTTAATGTCAGGATAATAGAAATTAATTATTTGCAGCTGCAGAACTATATGATTAGAATAAGAATTAGATAATGTATCTTTTACTCTTTTTTAATGTTACATAGAACTTTCTGATGAAATTGAGTCTTATAAATTTGTTTTGGGTACATATCATAACTTACAGATTAAAAACAGATTTTTAGGAGGTCAGTCTTTCACTGAAGGGCCCAGAGAAAGTCAGCAGTCGTTTGTGGTTGCTGTTCAGTGCCATTGAGTCTGTTCTGACTCGTAGCAGTCTTAAGTACAACAGAGCAAAAAACTGCCTTTCTTCAAACTCGTTCCCATGTTGGAGCCCATTGTTGCAGTCCTGTGTCAATCCATCTTGCTGAGGGCCTTCCGCTTTTTCGCTGCCTTTTACTTTAGCAAGCATGATGTTCTTTTCTGGGGACCATTATCTCCTGACAATATGTCCAAAGTACAGAGGCAAAGTCCGACCATCCTTGCCGCCAAGGAACACTCTGGCTATACTTCTTCCAAAACAGATTTGTTGGTCCTTTTGGTAGTGCATGGTACTCCCTAGATTGTCTGCCAGCAACATCATTTAAATGCATCAATTCTTCTGTCTTCCTCATTCAGTATTCCGCTTTCACATGCATACGAGGCAATCGAAAATACCTCGACTTACATCAGGGGCACCTTACTCCTCAAAGTATTATGCTTGCTATTCAACATTATAAAGAGGGCTTGTGCAGCAGTTATGCAATACAATGCATCTGTGGATCTCTTGGCTGCTGCTTCCATGAAGATGAATTGTGAATCCAAGCAAAATTAAATCCTTGACAATTTCAACCTTTTCTCCCTTTATCATGATGCTACAGATTGGCCCATTTGGGAGGATTTGGGTCTTCTTTATGTTGAGTTGCAATCCATAATGAAGGCCACAATTCTTGATCTTCATTAGCAAGGGCTGCCAGTCCTCCTTATTTTCAGCAAGCAAGGTGTGTCATCCACAGGGTGGTAATATCCTTCTTCTGGTCCTGATTCTTCTTCATATAATCCAACTTCTCTGATTATTTGCTCAGCATACAGATTGAATGAGTTTGATGTAATGATACAAACTTGACTTACACCTTTCCTGGTTTTTTAAAACATGCAGTATTCCTTTGTTTTATTTGTCCAACTATCTCTTGATCCATGTACATGTTCTGCATGAATACAAGGTAATTTCTGGAACTCCCATTTGTTTCAAGGCTATCCATA
>NW_022107431.1:53619819-53620974 GCF_000313985.2 Echinops telfairi | reverse complement strand
TTTGTCTTCAGCAATTATGTTGGGACGGTGAGCATCACAGAATGCTGGGTTATTAGAACAAATTATTCTTGCTTTGAGGGAGTCCTTGAATAGAGGCCCAATGTCTGTCTGCTACCTTAATACTTAACATATAAGTATATGTACATAGGTATATGTCCCTATCATTTTATATATAAATGTATTTTGATATAAGTGCCTATATTTATGCCTCTATAAATGTCCTTTGCCTCCTACTCCTTTCTTCTATTTCATTTTACTTTCTTCTTGTCCCACTATCATGTCAGGCTTTTATTTGGGTTTCGGTAATTCCTCTCGGCTACATTGCCCTTGATAAAGCCCCATCAGCAACTTATACCCACTCGCCATCAATTTGAGATGATTTGTTGAAGAGGACATCTGATTTCTGTTTGATATTTTTGGGGGCCCTTAACAAAAATCAGTTGTCTGTATGCTGATGATTTATTTCTGGGCTATCAGATTTTTTTTATTTGCCTGAGCATATGTCATTGTACCATTACCACGTTGTTTTTACCACTGTAGCTGTAGGATAGGTGCTAAAGTCAGGTAAAGCAAACCTTCCCACTCTGCCTTACTTATTGAGGAGTTCTCTGCTAATTTGGGGCTTCCCTCTCCATATGAAGTTGGTAATCAGTTTTTCCAATTCTTTGAAAAAGACAATGGTATTTGTACTGTGATAGCATTGAACTTATATAGTGCCTTGGGCAGAACTGACATTTTTACTATATTGGGTATTCTGATCCAGGAGTGTGGGATATTCTTCCATTTGTTGAGGTCACTCTTGGTTTTTTATAAGAATATTCTGTAGTTTTCCTCATACAAATCTTTTGTTGTTGTTTTTTAAGTCAGGTATATCCGTAGATATTTCACTTTGTGCTTGGCTCTTGTGAAGGCTTTTTGAACCCCTCTTCTGTGGTCTTGTCCAATGTGTATAGTAGCCCGATAGACTTCTGTTTGTTGATTTTGTATCCTGCCACACTGCCATATTCCTGTTATTTCCAGTACTCCCCTGGTAGAGCTTTAGGGATTTTCCACATATAAAAACATATCATCTGCAAATAATGATAGTTTCACCTCTTCGTTCCCCCAGCGAATACCTTTGATGTCTTTTCTTTGCCTTATGCTGTTAACTAAAAC
>NW_022107431.1:53609181-53618778 GCF_000313985.2 Echinops telfairi | reverse complement strand
TTGCTGTAAGTTTTGTGTCAGCATATCAATCATAAGTCTCTCTTCCTTTTTCATGTGTGCATGTATTGCTATCAAACTTCCTCTGATAACTGGCTTTGCTGTGTCCCAAAGGTTTTGGTACATCATATTTTTATTCTCCTTGTTTACTAGATATTTCTTAATTTTATCTCTGATCTGGGACCGTATGCACTCCTTTTGAAATAGAGTTATTCATCCTAAAATGGTTTGGTTTGTTTTCTTAATCATACTTTTGTTGATTTCCAGTTTTACGGCATAGTGGTCAGAGAGAGAGGTCTGTATGATCTCTATGTGTTTGAATTTACACAGATTCAACTTGTGTCTCAGCATGTGGTCTGTCTTCTAGTATGTTACATGTGGGTTTGAAGAGAATGTGATTTTTTTTTGCATTTGTGTGGAGAGCTCTGAAAATATCTATCAGGTCAAGTCATCTAATCATAATGTTTAGATCGATACGCCCCTTGTTAAGCTTCGTTTCTTGTGATCTATCTGTCTCAGAGAGTGATGTATTAAACTCACCTACTATGATTGTTGAGCTTGTTATTTCTTTTTTCATCTTTTGGAGTGTTTGACGAATTTCACGTGTCTCTCATTGGGTGCATATATATTTATTATGCTCACTGGTTCATGAATTACTGTTTATTTGCGCATTATAGAGTGCCCTTCCCTATCTCTTGTTATGGCTTGCAACTTGAGATCAATTTTGTCTGAGATTAGAATTGCAACTCCTGCTTTTTTTGAATTGTCATTTGCTTGGTATATTTTTCTCCAGCCTTTGATTCTCACCCTATTTTTGTCTGTAATCTTGAGACGTGTCTCCTGTAGGCAGCAGATCAATGGTTTGTTTTCTGAGCCAGTCTTCTAGCCTCTGTCTTTTAATGCATGAGCTCAGTCTCTTGATATTCAGTGTTTTTGCATCCATCTGTGGACTCTGTGATGTCATCTTGTACCTTTTGTGTTGGGTGTTTTCCTGTCTCCCTTTCTTATAAGTGTGTTGTGCATCTGTGTGTGTATGTGGTCCATTCTTGCCTTCTTTCCACCCTTGAGCCAGTGCTATCTTGGGGCTGTTTTCCCTTGTTGCCATCTGGGTGCGGTTTTTCTATATGGTGGTCTCTTATTTGTGCTTGGTGAGTGCTGTTTTTCTGCCCAAACTGGGTCAGCAAAGAGTATTTGTAGGGCTGGGTTTCTTTTAACATATTCCTTGAGTTTGTCCTTGTCTGGGAAGACTCTTGCTTCTCCAGCTAGCTTTATAATGTGGCTGGATAGCAAGCATATTCTTGGGTTTGCATTATTTTCCTTCAATTTTTGGAATATTTTACTCCACTATCTCCTCTTCTTCATAGGGTCCAGTGACAGGTCTGAGCATATTCTTATTTGGGTACCTATATAGGTGACTGCTTGTTTTTCCCCAGCTGCTTTTATGATTACCTCCTTTTCCTCGAAGTTGGATAGTTTAACTATTGTATGCCTACGTGACTCTTTAGGATTCAGTCTAGCTGATGGTTTTTCGGCTTCCTGAATGTTTGCCTGGTTTTCATTTATTAAGCTGGGGAAGTTTTCCTCTAAGAATTCCATTGCTAATTTTGCCGTTGACTTCTTCATTGTGTCTTGTTCAGGTAGTCCAATTCTTCTGATGTTGTTACTTTTCATAGTGTCAGACATAGCTCTCAGATTTTCTTCAGCTTCTCTGATTATCTTATTTGACTGCTTTTCTTCTGCATGCTTATCCTCTAGGTCACTGGAGCAATTCCCTGCTTCCTCAAGTATGTTGGGGAATTCTGTGAATTTGCTACTGTATTTTGTTATATTGTCCTTTAGGTCTTATATTTCTCTGGTGAGTGGCCTTTATCTCCACTCTTATTTCATTCTTTTTCTGTATTGCTTCCCTCATATCCTGGATGATTCCAAGCAGTATTCTGAAGATTTATTTCTGTGGCATATCAATATCTGCTTCTTCTATGCACTTTGTTAGGTTCAGTACATCTTATAACTTTACCTTTTGCGTCTCCTTTTTTTCATTGAGGTTGTTGGGGCTTATTGTTGTTTTGTTGTGTTGTTTTAGAGCACCCCAGCTCCATTTTCCAGAGTGCCGAAGAGCACTGGGCTCTCTCTTTGGGAGACTCAGAAATGTTTCTTTGAACTGCCTGTAGTTAATTTCACTGTGGGCCAGGCTACCATTTTATCCTCCAGTGGTTTCACTCTTTCCTTAGCTAACCAGTATTCTGTTATTTAGAGGGAAAGTTGGATGGTCATCTCAAGGAATGCTGGTTGGGTGGTTGAGGACACAGAAGGATGGCACTGCACTCAATGATCTCACAGAATGCCATGGTGGTGTGGCTCATGGCAGTTTGAGGCACCTCAGAGATCATGCAAGGGTGCCTGCTGCTACGGAAGTGCTGGGGAGCATAGGTGGGTGTGCCTGCTTTGGTGTACAGCACTGCGGATGGTGGGCAGAACTGCCATTGTTGGCAAGATCACTGCATAGGTCGGGCAGAGGTTCCTGTAGCAGTGTGGAGCACTGGAGACTGTTGGTGGAGCTGCCTTAGGCTGTGTGAAGCACTAAGGGAGGCGAAAGGAAGTTCCCTCAACCATGTGGGACTTCAGAGGATGATCATGGGCTCCCCCAGCCATGTGGAGCACGGTGGAAGATGGACAGAGGTTTCCCAAACCAAGTGGAGCACCCCAAAGTGCTGGAGGGAGTTCTCCCAGCTGCTTAAAGTACCTTGGACGGTAGGCAGGAGATCTCCTGAGGTAAAAAGTGGGTGGGATTTCCCCACCTGTGTGTAAGGCCACAAAGGGCAGGAGTTCCCTCCGTTGGGTGGAGAGAGGGCGTAGTTGCCCTAGGCGAAGAGGAGTGGCCTGGACACCTGCAATGGTGTGTGAGAGGAAAGAGAAGAGAGAGAGAGAGAGAGAGAAAAAAAAAAAACAGTCCTCTGAGACTGTGAGGGGAAAGAGAGAAGAGAAAAACAAGAGCAAATAAATAGCTTAGTTCCGATTGCCTGAGTGTGGGGATGGAGGGGTTTAAACCCTGCCCAAAGACAGCAGCAAGCTGTGGCTATGTTGAAGTAAAGCCCTGGGACCGGCCAAAGTAGGCTGGCTTTGGCTCAGACTGTGGTGGGGCTAAGGTTAAGCCTTGGTCAGCCTCGGCAGTGGTAAGCCAAAAGCCCGCAGCTACTCAAAACCTAGTGTATCTGTGTCTACTTATCTTCATGATGCTCCTCCGGTGACCTGGCAGAGTGGAATTTCCCTCTAAGTGGCTCTCCTGCACTGATTTCAGCGGAGTCCCTCTAGTACGTGTTACTCGGAGGCCATCTTGCTGGAAGTCTCAGTCTTCTTTCATTATTATTCAATGCATCAAATCTGTTCTTGAGATGTTCTCAAGATTCCAGTGAGATATATTCAATGTCCTATTTTGGCTTGTGAACTTGTTTTAACTTTCTTCAACTTCAATGTGAACTTACATATAAGCAATTGATGGTCCGTTCAAACTCCTGGCCCGGTTTTAGCTGTTAATATTGAGCTACTCTATTGTATTTTATTACAAATTTAGCAAAATTGATTTCTGTGTATTCCATCAGGAGAAGTCCTTGGGTATAGTGCCTTTTTATTGTTGACAAAATGTTTCAGTGATAAAAATTTCTGGTGGTTTAAAATTCTATTATACTATTTCCAGCTTCATTTATATCACCAAGACCATATTTACCAACTATCCTCCCATTCTCTTTGGTTCTATCATTTTCATTCCAATTACCAATAATAATCAATGCATCTTGATCGCATGTTTGATCAATTTCAGATTGAAGATGTTGGTGGAATTCTTTAATTTCTGCATCACAAGCTTTAGTGGTTGGTGCATATATTTGAATAATATTTGTATTGATTAGATTTCCTTGAAGGTTGAGAGACGTTGTCCTATCACAAACAGCATTGTTCTTTGACATTGATTTTGTAATGTCCTTTATGACAATGAATGCAATGTCAGTGATTGTTATCATTCCCAGCATAGTAAATCATACAATTTTCTGATTAAAAATACGAATACCCAGCTCACTAATACCCAAGATATCCATCTATATCCACACCATTTTATTTTTTATGACTTCCAATTTTCTTAGACTCCTCCTTTAACACATTCTAGATTCTGAATATTGGTAGATTTTTGCAGCTGTTTCTTCTCATTTTGAGTCATGCTTCATCAGCAAATGAAGGTCCTGCAGGCTTTACTCCCAGAAGTTTTATTCCTTCATACCATTATGATCAACTTCATTTAAGAAGGCAGCTCTTCCTCAGTCATTTTGAGTGACTTCTCACTTGAGGGGTTCATCTGGCAATATCGTTAACGTTTTGCTTCTATTCATTAGGTCTTCAATGTCTAACAATGTACTATTGACATTCACAAGGTTTTTGGTGATTTTTTTCCTCCAAAGTGGATAGCCTATTTCTTCTTTGTAGTTTGCTTTTGGGGGTGAAACTCTACTAAAACCTGTTCATTTTGGGTGACCCCGCTGGTATTCATTTACAACCAATTTGACTTCTTGACTGCTGCTTCCATGAGTATTGATGGTGGATTCAAGTAAAATTAAATTATTGATATTTTCAATGTTATCCATTAATCATGATGTCAATGGATATTAAAATAATGAGATTTCAAGTGATACATAATATAGAACTCTTTTCATGACAATATATTGACATGAGAGCATGGCGACTTACTGTGCTGAACATAAGCAAAGATTCCCATTAAATACTATAAGTTGAGATTTTAGTAAAACATAAAACATAAAGTGTTCAAAAGAAGATATTTCTTTTACTTGTGAAATGTTTAAATCTGAGAACTTTAACCCATGTGCATTTGGTAAATTATACTTAATATCCAGAGTTGAGCCCAGGTGAGTTTCAGCACAGGCATATAACCTAAAAGGCTTACATCTTGCTGGCGTTCAAGTTTCTTGTTTCACTTGCTGGGTTACAACCCTCTTCTCCTCGAGTCCTTGTGGTGCATGCCTGTGATTCCAACATTTGTGGCGGTTATGTTGCTCCCATGGAACATTTTCATAACTTGATATTGGAACCAACCCACAGGATAAATCAACCTTTAGGGAATCACATATTGCTCCTGGATTTAGCTAACCCTGAACTCAATCTACTCTCAACTGGGAATTAAAGATGTTAGTACATTTCCTTATCCTGATGTCACTTGCCATCTATAACATGTTCTGATCCTTGCAGCCACGAGCATTCTAAATGATATAGTTTCAGTAATTTTTCACACGAAGTGCAACTTATTAGCTTTGCTTCAAGCTTTGTGATCTGGTCACCTTCTCATATAAGACCAGTCATAAGCACCACTTCCAGTTTCCTGAACACGTCACGCTATTTCAGATTTCTAACCTTTGTATGTGCTCTTCCTTCTCCTAGAAATGTCCTTGTTCACTTTTTTATCCTAACTGATTCTAGTTTTCCTCTGAAACTTTTCTCCTATATTCTGTCCTTGAGATCTTCTGCCTTTTTCCGCTAAATTAATGAATGTGTTGGATAACAAAAGAAAGTCAAGAAACACTGATTATAGAATACAAGGTTTCTTTTATCTTGTTTGCTCAAAATTTTTACATAAAGGTTAGAAAGTCTAGCGTATTTTAATTACTATGGGTGTATTTCCATAGTTTGGCAGAGTTTTTTTACCTATTAGTAGATTCATATCCAGATAGGAAACGTAATTCCAGATGAGTTACCTTCTTAGATTACTTACCATTAGTCAACACAGAAATGAGCCAAAAAGGATGAATGTATCAGGAAAAATCCATTATGACTATTTGAAAATCCTCAATGCCCATGATCTATGATGGTACCATGCTTATTAAAACTAATGGTGCAATTGCTGCCACCATCATTTCCCAAACATTCTCTTTCTTCTTAAACTCTTTGATATCAGATCCCCTTTATTCCCCTTTATTTCCACCCCCCAGGAACCCTTATTATTAATAATATATTTTTATCTTTTATATTTTATTTTGTTGAATCTTACACTATCCAATGTATCTTTTCCCTACATTTCTGTTCTTCATTCACCTCGGTGGGGTTATACAGTTATCATTACTATCAGTTCCTTTCCCCCTTTCCCCTCCCCTTCTCTTCTCATACCCTCAGGTAATCATTACTCCTGTTACTATTTCTAAAGGGTTTAGTTAGCTTGGATTCCATTCACTGAATGATCTTAATTATACAAACGAACACTTGCAGGTCTAACAAGATTAATGAGGTAAAAGTAAGACCATATAGTAAGGGGAGGAAATATTAAAGAACTATGTGTTATATGTTTCATCAGTGCTATACTGCACCTTGGACATATCATCCCTTCTGTGAGGGACTGACTGTCCAATTATCTTACAGGTGGGTTTGTGGTCTCCACTTTTTCTATGCTTCTTCATATTAATTTGATTGCTTGTTTATGAACTTCTGATACCTATTTCTGTCAACACTTCATGATCACACAAGTGGTGTGCTTTTTCTGTGTGGACTTTTTTGCTTCCCTGTTAGATGGCTGCTTGTTTAACTTCAAGCCTTTAAGACCTCAGATGCTATATCTTTTAATAGCCAGGCACCATCAGTTTTCTTCCCCACATTTGCTTATACACCCTTTTTGTCTTTAGAGATTGTGTCGGGAAGGTGAGTATCATACAGTGCTGCATTATTAGAGCAAAACTTTATTGTACTGAGGTAAGACTTAAGTAATATATATATGTATATATGTATATACTCACATACATATATAGGCAAATACACCTATCTTTATATATTTACATGTATACTTATCTATATTTATAGCTAGATATATAATTTTTACTCTCTTGTTCTTTTCTCTATGTCCTTTTTCTTTTCCTCCTGCCCCACTATCATGTTGATTCATGTTCACCTCTCAGTAATTCCTCTCAGATACATTTCAATTGCTCAAACATAACAAGTAATGCTGTACCCTCCTCAATGTTAATTTTATATTCCACACTATAGCCCTGCTCCTGTTATTGGCTCACTTCTCCTGTCCACCCACATTCTCCTCTCCCATAACCCTCTAGAACTGTCAGTCCTTTTCTGTCTCCTTGGGATTGCTTATCCTGCTATCTTCTATAGAAAGACACCAAAATGAAAAGAAAAAAAGGGGGGTGGGGAAGAAAAGCAAGCAAACTAGAGACCATGCAAATAGTTCCAAGTCTAACTGTTTGTCTGACCAGAGAGGAAGAGTATATCTCTGTTAAATAGCAAGCAGGCCCTGTTTTAATCCATCAGTCCAATGCCCTTTTCTTCCCAGGATCCATATCCCAGGACCTGCTTACCTAATAGTACTTACACCCTTTTAGCCCTCAGCATTTGTGTCCAAGGGGCATGCCTTCTGCAAGACCCCATTGCTCTTTGGCAGTCAAGGATGGACCGGTGTAGTGCCTTCCCCCAACCCTATTACACCTTTAGACTTCCTGCCTGTGCATATCACCCAGTTCAGATGAGGTGCCAAGGGTTACCCCTGAGTCAGAAGTCTACAACCAGGATTCTTCAGGGACTTCATGGCTTTGTTTCCATTGCTGGTCTGTTGCACTTTCCTCTTGGTTTGCCCCCGTGTGGGTGTATCAGATCTGCCACATTCCCCAAACTGTATCTTCAGTGTTGTCCTCTGTAGCACTGTCATCTAGGGAGGAGAAGTCATATAGAGAGCTGGGGCTGGCCCTATAATCCTCTCTGTTAATGAGCTGTTCTGTGCAGGCACATAGCGTTCAAGGACTGGTACACTGGAACGAGGTCTGCTTTCTCTCTCCCTTTTCCTGTGGAGACATAAACAATACCCTCCCCACGGGTGGATTAGTGCCTGGTCCCCCATTGCCATCTGTTTTCTTCCTTCCTCCCTCTGTGGGGAGGCTAAAGGCATGAGTGAGAAGAAAAAAAATGTCTTTGAGCACCAGTGCTATCTGCATCTTTTTAATTTCTTCTGTTTTGTAAAAGTTTTTGATACTGTATGCAAAATTGGGTTTTGTCTGACCTGTGCCAGCATATCTGGTCCTTAGGCCGGGAACTGTGTGTTGTGTGCTTTTCCTCTATGCGTGTTCTGCTGTTTGAACTGACCTCAGTGGACTCATGTTGTGCTTGTCCTTTAGTCATTGGCTAACTTCACTCAGCATAATGTCCTCCAACTCTTTCCACAAGATGAGATGCTTCATCTTTTCATCACTGCTTTTTAGGGATGCATAGTCCTCCATTATGTGTATATACCAGAGTTTTAACTCCATTCTTCTATTGATGGAAATTTAGGCTGTTTCCAATTCTTTGCGATTGTGAACTGCACCACAATGAACAATGGAATGCAGGTGGCTGTTGTGGTCTGTTTTTCATTTGTTCTGGGTATATGCGCAGTAGGGGGATTGTTGGGTCATAAGGTAACTAGATTTCCACCTGTTTTAGGTATTGGTAAATAACTTTCCACAGTGGCAGTATTTATCTACAAGATCACCAGCAATGGATAAGAGTTCCTATCTCACCACACCCCTTCCAAAATTTGTTGCTTTCTGATTTTTTGAATTGGGCTATCTTTGATGGTGTCAGGTGGCATCGCATATTGTTTTAATATGCATTTCCCAGGTGGATAATGATCAGATATCGTTCTCACGTGTTTATTGGCCATTCAGGATTCTTCCCTTGTGAATGTTCTCTTCAGGTCTTTTGCCCATCTCCTCGGTGGACAATTCAAGTTTTTCTTATTGTAGGCTTGCAGAGTTCTGTAGAGTTTAGTAATAAGCCTTTTGTCTGATATGTCATTGAAAAATGTCTTTTCCCAGTCTGTGAACTCTAATATTACTACTTGATGAAGTCTTTTGATGTACACAAGTGTTTTATCTTTAGTATGCCCCACGTGTCTATTTTAGCTTCCTTTGTGTGTGTATCCTTATTTCTGGTAACCCATGTATTTCTTGTGTCAAGGTTCTTAGTTTGTCTCAATTCTCTTGTTGATGATCAGAATGATTTAGGGTTTTACCTCGAGGTCTTTAATCCACCTTCAATTTGTTCTTATGTGTGGAGTGAGATAAAGGTCTTGCTCATTTTTCTGCAGGTAGATATCCATTTGTTCCAGCACCATTTGTTAAAGAGGGCATCCACTTCCCATTTGCTGATTTTATTTCTGGATTTTCTGTTTCTATCTATTTCTATCCATTGGTCCATGTATGTATCTTTCCAATATTGTATCTTCTGATCCACAAGCATGGGCTATGTGATGGTCTCTTTTGTTTTCTGGTAAGAATATTCTGTAGTTTTCCTCATACAGATCTTTTGTGGTTTTGGCTAAGTATATCCCTAGATATCTTAATTTATGGTTGGCTATTGTGAAGGGTACTACCTTCTTGATCTCCTTTTCTGTGATCTTATCCAATGTATATAGTAATTCAATTGAGTTCTGTTTGTTGATCTTGTATCCTGACACTCTATCATATTCCTCTGTTGCTTCCAGAACTCCTTTTGTGGAGAGTTTGGGGTTTAATATATATAGAATCATATCATCTGTAAATAAGGGTAGTTTCACTTCTTCTTTCCCCAGATGAA
>NW_022107431.1:53606253-53608217 GCF_000313985.2 Echinops telfairi | reverse complement strand
ATGTTGTCAAATGTTTTTTTCTTCCTGCATCTACTGTTATTATCATGTGGAACTTGTCCATTTTTTGTCAATAAAATGGATAATGTTAATGAACTTTTGATGTTGAACTTTCATGCATTCCTGGTGTGAATCCCTCTTGGTCATGGTGAAATATTCGTTTTATATAATTTTTTACTCTGTTGGCCAAAAGTTTGTTAAGGAATTTTGCATCTATGTTCATTAGCGATTTGGGTCTGTAGTTCTCCATTCCTGTGGGATCCTTGCTAGTTTGTGTGTTTGTGTTATACTAGCTTCATAGAATGTGTTTGGGAGTTTTCCATCCTTTTCTAAGTTCCGGAAGAGCTTGTGTAGAATTGGCATCAGGTCTTCCCTGAATGCTTGGTAGACTTCTCCTGTAAAGCTGTCTAGGCCAGGACCTTTTTTAGTTGGTAGTTCCTTGATAACCTTATCTGTTTCTTCTTTTGGTATGGGTGTGTTCAGTTTCTTGACATCTATATGGGATAATCTGGGGAGGGACTGTTTTTCCAAGTGTGTCCATGTCGTCTAAGTTGTATTCATTGAAATACAGACCTTAGTAGTACTGTATAATTAACATCTTACTTTCATTAGGGTCCATTGTAATTTATGCAGTTTCATCCCTCATCCTGGATATTGGTGTCTAATCCTTCCAATCTTTGGTTAGGTTTGTCAATGGTTTGTCAATTCCATTAATCCTTTTGTAGAACTAGATTTTTTACTGCATTGACTTTTTGCATTGTTTTCCCACTCATTTATCACCGTCCTGATTTTTATTTCTTTTCTTTGCTAATAGAGAGATTAGAGGCAAGAGCTGTTAGAAGACAGCAGGTGGGGCATGGCCATGGTGACAAGAGCCATGGGCAGACGGCAGATGGAGACGGCAGATGGGAACTGACTGTGGTGGTAACCACAGCATCATGGGTGATGCAGGGTGGGATAGCCTGGGCACCAGTCACAGGTTACTGGAGTTCCACAATGGATACGTTTAGCATGTCAAATTATCACCTGGGGAAGGAAGATCCCTGGGTTGGAGCAGAACTTTGGGGTTCTCGGAGGCTTTATTATATGACCCAGATCCCCCACTCAGCCTTCCATTCCCCAAGCTCAAGGATTGCCATGGAGCTTCCAGTGTGACCCTTGTACCTCAGTGCCATCTTACCAAAGTCTAGTCTATCAGAGGATACCATTCTTCATCCCGTTGGGATGAAGAAAGAGAAAATTTAAGAAGCTGGAGGGATAAAAGAAGTTCCAAACACACCTAGAAACCAGAATGCATGAGACTTCTGTAGTCAATGTAGGCATACCCCAAGGCAGAGGGTAGGTGAAGAAAAACTGTTGAAAGATTCTGGAAGGTCTCACAGAGGTAGCTTCAACAGTGATACTCCTTTGTCTCCCCTGCTAAGGTATCTTTGATGTTCAGTATACACCTTTTTAAAGAACTATTTGGTTTAATTATGCCATCCTCTTCAATTTTACATTTATTTTTTAAACTCCTGTGGAAATGTATTGAGATCTACTATTATTCTCTTATTTCCAAGCATGTGCTCTAACATTTGCATTTCATCCTCATATGCTTGCACATGCTGCTGCTGCTGTTGTTGTTGTTTTTAGGTGCCATGGGTCAGTTCCAAACCATAGTGACCACATGCACAACAGACCGAAACAGTGCCTGGTTCTGTATCATCCTGACAATGATCAATGCTTGAGTCCATTGTTACAGCCACTGTGTCAATCCATCTTGTTGAGAGCCTTCCTCTTTTTCACTGCCCGTCTACTTACAAAGCATGTCCTTCCCAGGCACCAGTGCCTTCAGCAGGAATTTCAACTCAATATAAAAAAAGATCGAAATTCTCACAACTAGACCAATAGGTAACCACATGATAAATGGAGAAACGATTGAAGTTGTCAAAGATTGTGTGTCGCTTGGATCCATAATCAATTCTCCC
>NW_022107431.1:53595668-53605831 GCF_000313985.2 Echinops telfairi | reverse complement strand
ACAGCCAGAGAGCTCCGTGGAGTCAAGGATAATGTAATAAGTCTTATTACACACTTACCTACATACGTTACACATGCTAGCATGTCAACAGTTAGTCAATGTAGAAATCACAAATAGTTTATAAAGAAAATTTTATCTCTGTAGCCAAAATAATAAAACTTGCCCTAAACCTTAGCAGATAAAAGGATGATTTTTTCCAACATAATCACTTTTCTCTCCCATCTGAATATAACATTGATTATGTTTTGTCTATCATTTGACTCGTATGGTAGAAATGTACAAAATTTATAGTTTATAAGTATTAATGACTGCTTCAGTTTAAAAAAGTGATAAATTTTATCTCTACCTGGAATTTGGTACAGTTTGAAGAATTATCTCTTTCCCTCCCTTTTTCTGCTTTAACATGACTTTTCTTTTGATTTAAAACTAATGATTTTCAATATATTTCATCATCATTGTGAAGTGCTGGCTTTGAAAATGCAGTTTATAAAAGCATGGCTTTCAAAAGTGGGCAATAGGTATTTTTGGATTTATGAGAATTCCATGAGTCTTTAAAAAAAATCTTGATTCCATAATAATTTTGATTTCCTTGATAGAAATTACAGTAGTTTTATAGCCGAGCCTCTGTGTCAGTGAGTGTTGGTGGGTTTGAGCTGCTGCATTGTGGTTAGCAGTCCAATGATTGTGCAGCGGGGCTGCCAGGACTCCTCTGTCTAACAGAAAGCCCCTTTCATAGCCTCAACATTTCATATAAGGCAGAACTCTTCTCCAAAACGAACTCTTCCTGGAGAGAGAGCACAGTAGGCCTGCGAGCAAGTTCGCACAAGAGCCAGGACAGTGTCTTGATCCGCATTCCGACAGAATTTCACCTCGGAATATTTTAAATGAAAAATAATAAAATAAGTAAATGTTACCCTAAAGCAAAATTTTGTAAATAATCTCGTATTTGTGAAATTATCCTGATGTGAAACATGGAGGGAAATACAAAATAAAGTTGTTCTAAGTTTACTTTCATTTGTAACAACTTAAAACTCTGAGGTCAGGTTCTCTAGATCCTAGTATCACCACAGGCACTTCTACCATGGTGTGATATCCATTTTGAGACTCTCAAATTGATCCATGAATAAACCATTATAATTTTTGACATAGTGCAACTATAGCATAGATGAAAGTATGAAAAGTAAAATAACTCATTCTTAACATTGATATAATTGATCTCCACTCATATTTCATTTTTATGAGACAGTGATAAGTAGAATCTTGGAAACCGTGATTCTTGATTTTCTACTGTGGTCACATAAACTTCTCATATTCCTACTTCATTCTTTACTAGAGCGCTTTATTGGTTCTTCTAGTAAAGGACACCACTCAGTCCTTCTTATTGACATGTGAGGTGGATAGTTTATTGTGCCAACCTGGACGATAAACACACGTGGGGTTAATTGAAAGGCGGATGGATAAATGGCTCAGTTAGCCTCATCTTTCTAGTTCTCTGGTCTCTTGCTTTCTGATGGTCGGACCAGGGTGTAGCTGCCTTAGCTAGTTCCCTGCTTTAGCTGGCAAGGCTCACTTCCTGCAGGACATCCCTCAGGAGAACATGGACCTATCCCGATGCAGCCCTGGGTGCTGGAGCAGCCGTGTGGAGACTCCTGCCAGTGCTGAGATGTTTACACATTCACTGATTTGGCTTTCCTCCTACAGTTGGCATCGTTGCATGTGTTTTATGAGATGGAGGAGGACTTTGTGGATTGGTGTTAGACATATGGGTTAATGTTGGACTTGTGGGCTTGGGCAGCACTGGGTTGGGATATTTTTTTGATGTGCACTTATCCTTTATATAAAACTCTCTCATATACATGGGTTTCTGTGGATTTGTTTCTCTAAAGTACCCATACTAACACAACATGCTATAACAGATTTTCTCTTTGTGTACAAGTTAGGTTTTGTAGAGCATGCTTTAAATAATGCTATTTACAAATCGACATAATTAAGTGTACAAAATGGCAAGGTTTCTGTTATTCTAGAAATCAAGATCTAAAAACAGACTATATGAACTCTAATGTTTATACCTCTTCCCAGTGTTGATAAGGTGAGGGCAGATGGATAAAATTTCATTTTCCCTGATTTAAAAAAAAGGAAAAAAATTATAACTGCTCTACCAGTGGTTAAACTATTAATGTGGTACCTACATAACCAAATCTTTCTTTCTTGCCAAAAATCGTTATTCATATAAAAGGCAGCAGACACGAAGATGCTTTTCATAATCTCTGCATAAAGCTTGACATAAAATGACTCAAAATAGAACATGTCTGATCTTAAAATGATATCATAGGGGAGGTGGAATTTTCTAGTGACAAAGGTCATTTTAATGATGAATTTAGGCCAGGAATGGCCATTTAAAATATAATCATCTGCTTTTAATTGTGATGTAGTAACACACTCAATACTGAAAGGCAACACGGCCAACTCGATGAGACCGAGCAACACAGGGATGGAAAAGAATAGCAGAGAAGAGAGTTGGGAAGATCTTTGAGGGATTTTAGTGGAAAACATCTTTTAACCTGTTTATGTACTCCTAACCTGAGGGAACACAACCTGAAGCTTAATGAGGCAAGACATGTGGCAGAAATGGTTCCAGGAGGGATTGCAAAGCATTGTGGTATGACAAGATGGCACTAACAGCCATGATGGCCTAAAGATCAGGCCAGGAAAGAGGGCTCACATTCCAGAGATCCTCCCTTGACTCCTTGTCTCACACTTTTTCCACTGCACCAAGCATGTCCAGCAAGTATTGCCTAAGAAAACATTGGCTGAAAGGCCGTTTGGATTAGAAACGGGTTTGTGTGACGTCTGAGTTCACAGTTTTCACCACATCACTCCCCTTTGCTCAGAAACCCTTCAGTGGCTTTCTTTTTAGTGTGATGTGTTCACCAAGTACATCATTCTCTTGGCATTCCTTTAAGACTCTCTCCGTCCCACGGGTTTTCTCTCCCACTGCTTCTCTGCAGAAAATCTCTGCTCTCTCCAAGTCAGTCCACTGCTCAGTCTCTGCTTTTACAGCCTGGCGTTAGATCAGGCTGTTCTTGCATCAGGAACACTCCCTACTTTACCCAGGCTTTTTCAATGTTGTCAGCATTCAGCGGGGTCAAAATACATCTCTTCTTAGAGGTTTCCTGAAGAATCCAGCCAGCCACTAGATTTCACTTCTTTCTCTAGACTCCTAAAGTGCCTGCTTCCCAACTCCCTTATTTGACCCTTATAAGATTCTACCTAATACTGTGTGCTATCTTTCCTGAAAATCCTCTACAGTGTTGCAAAACCCTCCTGATACCATAGTGCATCCATCCTAAGGGATTAAATATATAAGCTCTCATACCATGTCATGTGTATATTTGTGCTACATAATTCTGAAAGGGTTTTTACTTATCTCCTACAATGAGGGATTAGATTTTTTTTAAAGCCCTCATACTTAAAATGAGAGAGCTCACAGAGTGCTTTCGCAAATGCTAGTAATGTTTCACAATACTCTGGGATGAAGGCCTGATAGATCTTATGATCTTCACTCTACAGTGAGGACACTGAACCAGAGAACCACGGGTGACTTGTGTGAGGTTGTCCCCGGCACACAGACTAAAGTGCAGCACAGGGTAGAGAGCTGCCTTCTCTGATTCTGTAATGCTCATTTGGATCTTTCTAATTTCAGTTTTGTAGTTTTAAACGTTGAGGTTTGGAGGTCTGGCTACACATTGGAATGATAGATAAAAAGGACACTTGATGTTAAGAGATCACAGGAGAGAAAGCTGATAAACATGCTAAAGAGGTCGATTAGCATTTTAAATGAGACAGCAGTTGATACAAAACAGAAAGAAGGCTCGAGGCCTCTCTGGAATGAAAGCATGGTGGAAAGCAATCTGGCACACAGAGCAATGAGGTGAGACTCCAGATGCAATGCGCATCAGTTAAGTATGTTTGGAGGTTTTTGCTCTTCGGTGTTGTTTTCTTGATTATTGTTTGTTTTTGAATTTTAAACCTTGTACTACAAGATGAAAAGAACTAGTATACAAAAACCCATTGAAATCAGGAGAACGTATTCACAGGTTACGGGTCCCATTGATTAACCTGTTCTAGCGTTTGATGCAAACTGAATCCGGCACCGTCCAGAGTGTGGTAGGCATTCTCAATATGGTGCTCAGGGCTATTACCCCACTGCTCGGAGGCACTTAGACGAGAAAACGGAGGTTAGTACAGGTGAGAATCCAACATAAGCCATCTAACCCCTGAACCCAAGCTAAATTTTCTATCATCACCTTGCAGTCAGAGAAATCGTAATCCAATGATTGTAGCCCATTTCAGTGAAACAAAATATGTGTGGGCTACATCCTGTTGAGTGCTCGTTGTCCCTGTTAAAAGCCAAACAAACGAATAAAAACAATTAAGACACTCTGAGTGCTTCTCAGAACTCCATATAACTTTAAATTCTTAGAGAAGGCAGAGGCTTAGAATGCAGTCATCTCTAGCACAAGCTCTCCGTGTGTGCAGTAGGTGCACATCTGTTTGCTGCCCCACTTGTAAGGAAGGAAGGCGTGTGGCTGGGCTTGCCAAACGTCTCTGATTGTGAAACTGGACATTGGCTTTCGGAGGACATTTAGGTCTCAGTGGTCTTCAGCCTTTTTCAATTTAGCCAGAAATGCACAGGTTTTAGTGAATGTAACCCAGCTTTTTACCTTAAAATGGGAACGCGTTTTCATAGTGGATAATCTCAATAAGTTTACTCCCTCGCAGGAACAGAATACAATGATAACTAATGACCACATTTGGACATGAATCGCAATCCTGACTTTACAGACTGTGTAAAGCTTTTAGTCAAGTTCTCTGAACTTCAGTTTTCTCATTTGCAAAGCACAGAAATGACTTCATAACATTGGGGTGAGGATAAAAATGAAGTACTGAATGGGACATGTAGAGAGCACGGCTAATGCATGGTTCCCAGCCCATTCAGTCATCATCAAGTTCATTGCAACTCACGGTGACTCCATGCATGTCAGAGTAAAATTGTGATTCATAGAGTTTTCAATGGCCAATTGTTTAGAAGTTGACCACACATCTTTTCTCTTGGCATGCCTCTGTGGAGATGCAAACCTCCAAACTTTTGATTAGCCACCTTGCACATTCATTATCTGTACCACCCTCCAACACAAAACAAGAGATCTACAAATACTAGCTTAACATATAAGTACAGATAAAAGGAGAGCATGTTTCTGGAACATAGATTTTGCCAGACAGACAAATATAAAGATATCAATATAGCTTTTGAAGAATACGTATAACATTATGAGTGCTTTTTTTCCCTTTTTCATTCTATTTTTTAAGTCTTCTGATTTGGTTTTTCATTAAAAGATAGAATAGTATTTTGCCACAGTCTCTGCTAAGAAAGATACCATCATCTAGGTAATATCAAGAAAATTCAATGCACATGGGTATCCAGTTCAGTTCCCTTGGAAGAGCCTCAAGAGGCTTCATATTAAATTCATCTCAGCAACCAATTTTATTTCTTTCATTTACTTTTGTGAACATACATCCAGTGATTCAGCTAATCACAAGTTCCTAAATTCCCTTTTCGTTAAGTATAAAACTGTTAAGGCATTTCAGTGAGAAAAAAAAAAGAAATAGAGTAGCAGCTAAGTATAAAGAATTTAAGAGGTTAAGTTGGCACGATGAGAATACTGAGCTTGGAAAAGATGTGGCTTGCACAGCCCAAGGAGACTCTGTGCCCGTAATTTGCGCAGGCGATCCAAGTCCTTTGGTAAGTGGTGGTCTATGAGGAAGACCATTGATTGTATTTGGCAATACCCGCATGCAGTAATTATCAGTCTGACTTTTACTTTCTTTGTAATGGATCATCTTCTCTTAAAGGAGTGTGGCTCTCTTCATCAGGAAAATTACTCATGGCACCCTGTGAACAGCAGTTATGGACTTCATTGCTATCTGATTTAAATAATCCTTAAATAGACTGGTCTTTTCTGCCTGGAGCTACCTACCAAGAGATAATGAACTGGGAAAAATGAGCAATTCCAAACCAGGTGAAGCACTCAAGCAAAAGCTATGAAATGGATAGTCTGAATCATGTTTTAAAATGACTTCTGCAATTATTCTACTGCAATTTATTATACACTCAAAAAGTGGCTCAACAGTGAAATTATCAATTGTAGTATAACTCAAATTCACATGGGTTGAGCCCATGTAAGATAGTTCTTCCAAATCCCCTAGGAATTTGACAATTCAACATGCGGACACATTTTAATGCTGACACAAAAAAAGAGCACAGAAGGTTATCAACTGTGCTAAGCTTCCAGTGAATTCACCCCAAAAGATGCATGCGAGGTGCATTGCATTGAATGATGATCTACAAACTACTTTCCTTTTTACATATAACCTTTGTATGTTCCTTAGTCACATATAAGCTTGATGACCTTGCAGAGCTGAGAGCTTTGCTTTTGTTTGGTTGATTCTTTCCATGGCAGCTCCAGTTAGCCAGCAAAGCAATCACGTACACACACACACACACACACACACACACACACACACACCCCGGCAGCTGCCGCCTTTCATGCTTCCCTCGTGTTCTCAGTGACACTGGTGATTGCAGTGGTTTCTCTCCAGGCAGGAGCTCTTGTGACCCACTTCTCCCAGTGGAGCTTGTTGTCTCTCTATGGAGTCTTCAAAAATCTTCAGTTTGGCCCAGGTCCCTCTGAAGTAGGAATGCTCACTGTGACCCCCTATGGCCCAGTGTACGTATGTATAACATCTCCTGTGTTCTCTCACCGCTGTAGAATGATTCTGAGTCATAGCAACCCTATAGGACAGAATAAAACTGCCCGGTGACTTTTCAAGACTATAAATCTCTATGGGAGTGGAAAGCCTCCTCTTCCTCCTGCGGAGTTCCTGGTAGTTTTGAACTGTTGACCTTGAGATTGGCAACCCCAAATGCAAGCCCTTAAAATTATGATTCTGGCACTGAATATTGAAAGTACCGTGAACTGCCAAAAGAACAAACAGATCTGTCTTGGAAGAGTACAGCCCAAATACTCCTTAGAAGCTAGGATGGTGAGACTTACCTCACATATTTGGACATGTTATCAGGGAGACTAGTCTCTGGAAGAGGACACCTGCTTGGTAAAGTAGCAGGGCAGAGAAAAAGAGGAAGGCTCGGAACAAGATGGATAGGCCCAGTGGCTGCAACAATGGGCTCAAACATAAGAACAGTTGTGAGACAATGGTGCAGGACTAGGCGGTGCTCCGTTCGGTTGTCCACGGGGTTGCTAAGAGTCAGCAACAACTACCCAGCACCTAACAACAACTGTATTCTCTGTAGTCATTGTGGTTTCAGAAGTGAACGTTGCCGAGGTGGACTTTGCTGCAAGGATCATACAATGCAGTAGGAGAGGCTCTTTCGCCTGGAAATCCAATCATGTTCAAAAGCTGTCTCCAGGAGCCTCAGGTTTTTGACAGCTGCAATGGCACAAGGCTTGATGTTCACTTGTGTCATTTTTTTAAAATCATTTTATTGGGGGCTCGTACAACTCTTATCACAATCCATACACACATCCACTGTGTCAAGCACATTTGTACATTTGTTGCCCTCATCATTCTCAAGACATTTGCTTTCTGCTTGAGCCCTTGGTATCTTTCATAGCAGAGTACACCATCCTGGGCTTTCCATTTCCTTATGGTGAGCTTTCATGGTCACATGTGATGCGAGGATATAACCTTCACCCTTTGGGGGCTCCAGCATAGAGACATTTGTTCTCCTCTAGTCAGGTACAAACTCATGTCACCCAAAGGTGGTCATTCTTCCTGTGCTTCAGGATATATGGCACATACTAAAATGAAATGTTGACATTTCTTTGATTTTATTCCCCTAAGGTGATGAGGCAAAATAAACTCGAATGATCTTGGAATGCACACACACAAAAAATTTTTTTTAAATGCTTCCAAAAATGATGTGAGTTTAACTAGTTTCAACCTTTTCATCAGTTCTCTCCACTGTAACCAAAGTAAAAAAAAGAAGAAAAAAACTGAAAGGGCAATTCATTGATTTTTATCTCTTTTGCTTAGCAATTTACATGTTAAATTGAGAGAAGCAAACAAAGAGAAGAGAAGATATTCTCCGGCTCTCTGTTGTTCAATTCTATTTCATTCAGTTCACCATCTACGCTCTACCTTAAGCGAAGATTAACAAATAGTCAAACACAAATCATTTACACCACCCATGGACCTTAAAAACCCGTGGATCTCTTAGATCAAAGTCATGTTGGTGCTAATGGTCTCCATGTGAGCAAAATTATTGCTGTTACTGCCTTCAAGTAAGCTCCCAGCAAACTTGCAAAATGGGATAAAAGGCTACCAGCTTCTATGGCATCCCCGTGGTTCGTTGTGGATTAGATCATTTTGATCCATAGGGTCTCATTGGTTGATTTTCAACAGGACATTTCCAGGTTCTTCTTCCTGTACTCTCTGTGTCTAGAAACTCTGCTGAACCATGCTCGGCAGAAATAAGCTGAGCATGAGCTGCATGGACTCGGAATTACCCCCGTGCCTCTCACCTGGTAGATGGAAGTTCTACCACTGAAACTCCAATGTTCCTATTACAAATGAAATGAACAGGTGAAAATTATGTTATCCTATTTTTTGCCTCTTTGAATCCTTTTAGAATTTTATCAAAGTAATTTTCATATTCAAAGGCAAGCACATAAAACCAAGTATAGAAAAACTTTGAGGAGTATTGGCATACTTTCCTACATCTTACCTTCCCCATCACTGCTTTTAACTCTCATTTGATTTTCTTATGAGACAGAGGTCTATTGTGTCATATAATAGGAATAAGAGCACTTATAGAAGGTCATAGATGAAAGATTCGGCAGGCAGGCAGACAGATAGCTAAATGGCAGAGAGAACAATTGGCTTATGCATCGTGCACCATTCTGCAACGCGTCTTTTCTCGAGTAGTCATTCCAAGAGAGACATCCAGACTAACGATGGAAGCCTACAGTCTGCTCACATCAAAAAGCAATTAAATAAAAGTTTCCAAAGCTTTTCGTTTTGGAACTATGAAATGTGGTCAACTAAAAATGATTTCCTGTTTCCAAAAAGCTTTCTTTCAACAAGAAAACCCTCTCTCTGGAAGTATCAGATGTCCTCATGGTTATTTGATATCACTGCCAGAAGAATCTGGGGAGAGAAAAAGGAGAAAAAGAAAGTGGGAAAGGCCAACAGAGCACAGGAAACCCCTCTTGGAATTTCAAAGGCAGTGAAATGTGGAATAAGTTAGCTATGCCAAGACATTTTATAAAGAAAGCTGGAAGAACTGAGTAAAGACAAGAAACATTTGTATGAAGAGCCATGTAAACAATACACATGCAGCTTCATGGTATATACACTAAACAGAAAAGGAGAAGTGAAAATAATTATGGAAAATATACCTAATAAATACTCAGTGCAAATCAATGAATTAATGGTTAATGTAAAATGACAATGATGCTACAGCTTCTGCTGTTGCTGCTTTTCTTAAGTTGTGTAAACCAAAGGAAGCTCATTTTGATTTGTTACTATATATAGTCATTCATGCAAAGTGATTCACAGATCATTTTAGTGGAAAATGGCTTTTATGACTGTGCCAGTGTGTGTTGTCACTTGTATCATTTTTAACTGCTGTTACAAAGGAGGTGGGAAGGCAATGTCCAAGGCAGTATCAATATCATCAGGACAGCACCACAGCTGAACATGGAACCGGGAGAAGTTAGACGGCCTCGTTTTCAGTCAGCAGTGGATGTTCTTGATAAGTGCACTTGGTAGCGATCTTGCTGAAAGTGAGAGATAACTAGAACCCTCCCTCTTTTCTATATGTCAGCTATTAGCAAAACATGGAGTAGACTTTAGACAGAGTTGAAACTTAGCCTCTTGAAAACCAACCTCCCTCCCCCATTGAGTAGATACAAGGTATGTGTTAGACAGGGTTCTCTAGAGAGATAAAACCAAATTCTTGATAATATAATATATTTATTTATAAAGGTAATTAATATATAACAAGAAATGAAATGTTAAATCATAAAGATAATTAGATATATAACGAGAAATGAAATGTTAAATCATATACAGATAAATAT